>NC_056735.1:344500697-344800697 GCF_019279795.1 Protopterus annectens
AAACCACAACTTCCCACATTAAAATCATGGGAATGAAAGTAGAAGAAGATGCATCAATGGCCATCTGTAACTTAATACTGCACAGGCATCATTTAAGTTGATTGGCATTGCCTGCCCAGCCTCAGAAGTACAATGTCACCATGCAGTGGTATGCAGTACAGAATATATCTTCCTGCCAGGTGCAAGCCCTAGTTCCTGTTTCCATTTCCCCTTCCCAAAGAATAGATGTCTGAAACAGCCCCAGCCTTGGGAGATAGTACTGGGAACAAGAAAAAAAAGAGTAATAGAAGCAGCTTCAAGCAGCTTATGGCGAGCTGATGGCATACCAAGAGACCCCCACTCAAAAAAAACTGATCCCGGAATTTTTTTCTAGTTCTCTCAGCATCGGGGTTCCCACCCACTCTCCCTTGTATAGGGGATTTCACACTTCCTTGGGACTTCACACTGCCCACCTAGACCTAGCAAAGGCATGTGACACAATATCCCACTTGGGCATTGTTGACAAGCACAAGAGGTTAGGAATAAACCCTTGTGTTAACCAGTGAATAGCCAGCTGCCTCACAGACAGGACCCAGGACATTAGAATTTGGGAATCCACCTTTACAAAGAGGCCAGTTACAAGTGGGGTCCCTCAGGGATCAGATCTGGGACTGTTCCTTTTAGATATTTACTTCTGTGATGTCAAGGCCAATGTCAGTGGCCTCTGCCTGACTAAATTTGCAGATGATTGCAAATTATGAATAGTTGTAGAATCCCCCGCCAACACAAATGTTCTCCAGAAAGGGCTGACACAGACAAATAACTGGTGTCAGAGCCATGGACTAAAACTAAATGCCAAGAAATGCATAATAGTATCCTTTGGGAAGTAATCCACCCGTGTTAACTCTCATATTGACAACACACCTCTCGGAGTTAACCCAATAATCAGTGACTTGGGAACACACATAGACAGTAATCTAGCCTTTGACCATCATGAGTCTGCAGTAATGAGAAAAATCAATCTGATGTTGTTAATCCTCGTTCATTCCTTACGCATGGGTATCAGTTCCGAGCTCGGAACTGAGACGGCCATTTTCTAAGCTTGCGTTAGCTTTAAACTCTTAAGCTAACCTCTTACCAAAATCCCCCTCTCCATGTTACCTCAGATTTCATTTGCCGCATTGCCATCCGGTCATGTCAAGCTACTTCTCTTGAGCTAAGTACAGTCGATTGTTTTTTAATTGCTTTACAAATTACTTTTCTGTCAGAAAAGTTGATATTTTATTGTCTCTTGCCCTATCGCATCTAGCGTTCATATTTTCCCTAGGTTTTTTCTGTCCTTTACCTACCCTTTTTTACCGTGAGGTAATTTTCTCTTTACCATCATTGGTAATCCTTTTCCCTTTCTCTTTCATACCTTCGGATACTCTCTTGTACCATTGTTGGTATTTTTCTATTAGTTAATATGGCAGATAAAAAAGGTAGTCTGGGGTTTAAGCGGTGTTCTGATTGTGGACACAAACTGCCTACTTCTGATGCACACTCTTTATGTGTTTATTGTTTGGGAGCTTCCCATTTATCTGTTGAACCACCTTGTACTATTTGTGAGAACATTTCTAATAGAACTTTGTTAGAAAGGAAAAACGAGCTGATGCTGAAGGGACTTCTAAAATCTCTCTTTTCAGAGGCTATTTCTGGGTCAGACGTCTCAACCTCTCCTAAAGCCCATAAGAAAATGGATGTTTCTACTAAGGCTATATCCTTGCCTTCGTCAAGGACGCTCGCCAACCAAAACCTAAAAAGGTAAAATTTTGGCTTTGGAGCTCTCTCAGTCAGCCCCAGTGCTTTTGGTGCCCAGACCTTCGGCTCCATTAGTGATTCCTCTCCTGCAGCCTTCTTCATATCAGCACCGAGGGGCTCCTTGGTTCAGACTATTAGCACTGTATCAGCACCGACCGTTCAGTCGGCGCAGACCTTGACCACGTCGGCTCCGAGATCTTCCTCGGAACTGAGGCCTTTATTGTTGACTCCAGATGTCCTTCAAGGATGCATCTGCAGTCCTTACAAATGGGTTGTCCTGTCGTCAGGCAGCCCTTCGGTCGGCCAGATTCCAAAGTCTGGGTCTGGCCTTGGCTGATGTTGCACTTCACCCGACGTCATAGCTGCAGTTCTTCGGGTATAAAGGTATCAGCCGACGCCATTTTCCTCAGTCTTTCTTGTCGCGTGGCGCCCGAAGCAGAAGCTGTTCGCAAGTGCCGGTCGGTCAGAACCAGAGATTACTACTACCGAAGACTTCTAAAAAGCTAAGTACCCCGTTGGGGACTCTTTCTTGCCTCAGCCGATGTCAGAAAAAGTGAATAACTGTTTAACTTGTGGGAAACAAATACCTCATAAAGATTTCCACTCTTACTGCTTACCTTGTTTAGGCCCAGACCACGACGTAGCAGCTTGTCTAGCCTGTGCTTCTTTCAACCGACGGACGCTTAGACGTCGGTCAGAATTTGCTGAGGAGTTTTTCGGCTCCGCTTTTGCTTACAATATGCCGCCGGAAACTCCGACCGCAATTAACTAAAAAGCGCAAGGAAAAGGACCGACATTCGCGGTCCGCGGTTTCGGCCGAAACCGCGGTTAAGTCAACCGCGAGTGTCTCGGTTTCGGCTGAAACCGAGTCCACGGTTCTTCCTTCGGCCGAAAGCTTGCCGCCTACCGAGGCCTCATCCAGCATGGCTGAATCTGCTACTGAAATCCCACCTGCTCTTGCAGGTTCACAGGATTTATCTGATACTATACCTTTAGATATATCTACTCCTGCACGTGGAGCTGCTAGGCCCCCTGCATCCATGTCGATTAAGGCTTTTGCCAGGGCTAAAGCAGCAAAATCTACCAAAACTGTGCCTGCTAAGACCTCCTCTCACAGGCCTAGCTCTAGTTCTCAAATGCTTAGTCTAGCAGAGGATCTCATTTCTTTGATCCGGGGATCCCAACCTCACCCTGACAGGGCCTCTCACCCACCTCCAGAGAAGAGGCCTAGAGCAGAGCCCCCTGAGCCAGTTTCTTCAGATTACTCCTCTGATGATTCAGATAATACAAACCCTCCAGAGGGCCCTTATTCTCCTTATGAGGACTCTGATGCAGAAGACTCCATTCCTTCTGCCTCTCCGCCTGAGGAATTTTCTTTTGGGGAAACCTTGCATGCTATGAGGGAACAATTTCAATGGCAGGGCCAGGATTTTTCAGACTCTAGAAAAAGGCTTAGGACCTTTTTGCATTTGCCACAGCATAGGCCTTTAGCCATTCCTCCAGTACTTACTGTTGTGGATGATGCATTTAATGATGCTTGTACTGCTCCTGATTCTCTTCCTCCGGCCCCTGCTAAGCCCGACAGGTACTACAGGGTTCCGGACATGCATTATCATTTGTATAAGGCTCCTTTTGCAGACCCTGAAACTATCTCCCAGGGACCCAAGGCTGTAGCAGCTACCTCTGCCAAAAACCCCCTCCCCTCTGAAAGGGAATCTAGGGCCTTAGAGAGATGGGGTAAAAAAGTTTACACATCTGCTACTCTTTCGGCTAGGGCCTTAAACTGTCAATTCCACATGATTCAGTATCAGGAATTTATGTTAGATCAGTTAACTAAAAAACTGTCCTCGTCTGAACCATTAGACAAAAAATATGTTCAGGAAATGGTACATAACATTCAGCAGGTCAGTAATCATTCCTTAAAATGCGGCTATGATGCACTGGAGGCTTCCTTCAGATCAGCTATGACTGATACAGTGATCAGAAGACATGCATGGCTAAAGGAGCAGACCTTACCAGACCATGTTAAATCAAAGCTCCTAGATGCTCCCATGGATAAGCTCAATTTGTTTGGCTCCCCTGCACAGCAGGTGCTTAAGAAGGTGGAAGAGAAAGCAAAATCTGTCCAGACAGTCAAGGATTTCTTACAGGTCCAGCCTCCAAGGTTTAGTAGGAACTGGCCTTCCAAGAATTGGTCCTTTCCAGACACCTCCAGAGCTCAGAGAGGCAGGAATCGGCACCCAAGAGGCAGGGGTCAATCCAGAGGTGCCTACAGGGGACGTCAGTGGCAGGCTAACAACCAGCGAAGTACTGCCACAGATCCAGCCACCACCACTTCAACAGGACAATCACAGTGACTTGGCTCTGAGACCGCCTACCAGGGAACAACTAGAAGCACCCTTAGGCGGAAAGCTAGCCTTATTTTCAGTAAACTGGCATCACATCACAGTAGACAAATGGATTTTACAGACAATAGACCAAGGTTACAGGTTTCACTTCCATACTCTACCAAGGAAGAGAGGAATGCCAAACCTACCTCCAAATCAGAAGACAAAAGCTCTAGAACAAATACACCACTTACTAAGGATGAGAGCTATAGAAAGGGTACCGTCTATGGAACAAGGGCAAGGATTTTACTCCAGACTTTTCCTGGTGCCAAGAAAAGAAAGCCAATGGAGACCTATTCTCGACCTGTCCGCTCTAAACACATACCTCATTGTTCCAAAATTCAAAATGCTGACCCTACAGCAGCTTCTTCCCATGCTGGGCAAGGAGTCTTGGCTGGTAACTCTAGATCTCAAGGAGGCATACCTGCACGTCCCCATACGACCAAATTGCAGAAGATACCTCAGATTTCTTGCAGGATCAGAGCATTATCAATTCTCAGCATTGCCCTTTGGCTTATCTACTGCGCCCAGAGTATTCACGAAATGCCTGACATCAGTAATTGCTCATTGCAGGCTTCAGGGAATTCAAATTTACCCTTACCTGGACGACTGCCCGTTACAAGCGCACAACAAAAACAAATTAATAAAAGATTTGAAAAAGGTCATTCATCTACTGCAAGCCCTGGGATACACAGTCAATATAAAAAAGTCAAGGCTGATACCATCCCAAAGGATAACTTTCTTGGGTGCAGAGCTGGACACATCAAATCAAATGGCATACCTCACAGCAGAAAAGCAGAAGCACCTTCCTCTCTATTTCATGGCATTAACAGAGCAGAACCAGCTAACAGCAAGGAAAGTCCTGCAAGCCCTGGGTTACATGGCATCCGGCATAATATTGATTCCACATGCCAGACTACATATGAGAAAGTTACAATGGTACCTAAGGAATTTATGGTCTCAGCACAAGCACAGCCTAGAAACCCAAATTCCAATAATTCCATGCCTGAAGCAAGAATTCCAATGGTGGGCTCAGGCCTGTCAATCGAACAAAGGGCTGCCCTTCCACAACACTCAACCAAGCCAGACTATCACAACGGATGCCTCAGACCTCGGTTGGGGGGCACACATGCTGGACAAGTGCATACAAGGCTTATGGACTCAAGACCAGCTGAACCTACACATAAATCAAAAGGAGATGCTGGCAGTAAAACTGGCAATTCAGACATTCAGACCATTTCTTCGACAGGGTTAATTGCTGATAAGGACGGACAACACCACAGTTATGTGGTGCATCAACAAACAGGGAGGCACACATTCATACCCTCTATGCCGGGTGGCAATGGACCTCTGGAATGTGGCCCTGAGCTTCAACATTCAGTTACAAGCAATATTTGTACCAGGAAAAGAAAATATACTAGCAGACATCCTAAGCAGAACTACCACGGATGCCCACGAATGGATGCTGCATCCAGACATCTTCAAATCCAGTACAGGGAAATGGGGACTACCAGAAATAGACTTATTCGCATCCCCACACAACCACCAATTGAAAAAATTCTGCACGAGGGCATACCACCCACTTGCTTGGAAGGTAGACTCCCTATCTTTCAGTTGGAAAAACCTGACAGCATATGCATTCCCACCTCTTCCTTTGATGCACAAGGTGCTATTGAAGATCAAAGAAGACCATCCAAGGATGATCCTGATAGCTCCAGACTGGCCGAGGCAGCATTGGTACCCATTACTGAGGAGCATGTCTCGGGAACAAATATGGCCTCTGCCCCTAGTTCCCTTACTGTTAACACAGAACAACTTCAAAACCCTGCATCCAAACCTAAAAACACTGCAGCTGACTGCCTGGAACATTGCATAAGACAAAATAACCCAGAATTATCTCAAAGGGTTAAAGACATTATCTTGGAGGCTCGCAGGCCTTCAACAAGGAAAACTTATTCAGCAAAATGGAAAAGATATCTCATTTGGAGTGCAGCAAAAGGAGAAGATGTGTCACTGGTAAACATAGCTAACATCCTGGAATACTTGGCAGAGCTTTTCCATAATGGCCTGTCCTATTCTTCCATTAAGATTCATGCATCAGCTATTTCAGCAGAATACAACATGGACCCTCCAGTTTTCTCACATCCTCTACTCAGGCAGTTTCTGAGAGGAATCAAAAATGTAAAACCACCAAGGAAGCCACCACTGCCCGCATGGGACTTGAACTTTGTGCTGGAAAAGTTGACACTTCCTCCTTTCGAGCCAGCAGCAACAGCAGAATTACAGTACTTATCATGGAAAACTGCTTTCCTGCTTGCAATCACTTCAACAAGAAGGGTTTCTGAACTACAGGCATTAATGGCAGTACAGCCCTTCCTTATCTTTCATCAAGATAGAGTGTCCATGAGAACTAATCCTACTTTTATGCCAAAGGTGGTCTCCAGGGTATCTTTAAACCAAGCTATCCACCTGCCTACATTCTTCCCCAACCCACAGAACAGGGGAGAAAGACTATTACATACCTTGGATGTACATAGGCAATTGCGCTACTACCTGGACGGGACCAAGAGCAATAGAAAAACTGACCAGCTACTGGTAGCATATGCAACAGGAATGGAAGGAAAAGCAATTTCAAAACAGACAATCTCTAAGTGGATAGGAAATTGCATTAGATTCTGTTACTCTTACCATGGAAAGACAACTCCAGAAAACATCAGACCTCACTCCACAAGGGCTACAGCCACTACTACAGCTTTTTTACGAGGAGTGGCTACCAAAGACATTTTAGAGGCTGCTACTTGGAGCTCCGTGCATACATTTGCCAAGCATTATAATCTACCCTTATACTCCAGATCCCGAGCAGGTTTTGCCACTGCTGTTTTACAAGGGATCTTAGCTACACCATAATCTTATTATTCCTCCTCCCCCAGTTTGGCTATGGTATTCTACACATTTGTAAGGAATGCAGATGCATCCTTGAAGGACATAGTACAGTTTTGTACCTACCATAAATGTAGATGTCCGAGAGGAATGCATCTGCAGTCAGGATTACCCACCCTCCTTCCCCACTGTGGTACTCCTAGGGTATTTGCCCATCTTGTAGCTAGCTGGGGGAATCTATTATGGTGTATTTGTTTGTATATATGTACATACATGCTTATTTTTTTTTGTTTGCTCTTTACTGTTTGGAACCATTTGCATGTATCCAAATTTAGCCTTCCTAGAGGGCACCTGGCATCTGGGACAAGAAACACTGAGGAAAATGGCGTTGGCTGATACCTTTATACCCGAAGAACTGCAGCTATGACGTCGGGTGAAGTGCGACATCAGCCGAGGCCAGACCCAGACTTTGGAATCTGGCCGACCGAAGGGCTGCCTGACGACAGGACAACCCATTTGTAAGGACTGCAGATGCATTCCTCTCGGACATCTACATTTATGGTAGGTACAAAACTGTACTTTTTGTCGGTTCCAGCTTTGGCACCGACAACCACATCAGCACTGATCCCTGTGTCGGTGCAGACAATGATATCGGCACCAATGACTTCTTCAGTGCATACTTCAGTAGTTCAATCTTTCTCTGCACCGTTGTCCTCGGTGTGGTCAGATGAGATGGGCACCGAGTCTGCCTCTTTTGTGGACAGGCCTGTTTCTCCCTCAGTCTCTGTGAGGTCCACTAGAAGCCTTTCCGAACCTGATGTGCTGCATCTTAAGGACCAGGCTTTCTTGGCCAGAGGTATTCTACTCCTCAGGAACTATCCTTCCTTGGGAGGTGATCACCCATCTCCAAAGATACCTTCTTATTCTCCTCCTTCATTGCCTTTGAAGTCCATGGATATAGTACAGTCTTCCCCTTCTGCGGTTCCCTTTATGGACCTCACTAAGGAACTGCAGTTGCCTTCATGGCAGGAATGTTTTGCTACGACCCAGGATGTCAGCTGTGACACGCATAGCTTGCTGCTCCACAGCCATCCAGGGACTCTAGGTCGGCAGGCTGAGCCACTTAGGGGAGGAGTGCCCCCATTCCTAAACATACACTCCTCTCCAGGTGGACCAGCCTTCCAACTGATGGAGAAGGCTTTCACTGCTGCTGGCAATACCAGACTGTCTATACCTCCACCCTCCTCTGGTACCCTGGTTTCACAAGTCGCACCTAGTGGACACTGGTTGCATGGGCCTCAGGACATATTCCCTCAGGAATCCCCCTTTCCATTGTCTTCCCCAGCTTCTCCCGCTGAGGAAGTCCACTGGAAAAGTTTGTGTAAGAGGAAGCACATGGACTCCACAAAGGAGTCCCTCACCAAAGACACAGATTTTGATGAAGGGGAAGGATCCTCTCGGTCACCCTCTGAGGTATCCTTTGGCAATATCCTCGAAATCCTCAAATAGAGAGGTGACTGGCAGTCCTCTAATCCGACCCCCGAGGAATCTTTTTTCCTGCAGGCCTTTCGTGCCCGGCCCCCTACCTCCTGGGTTACTCCACCTACCAATGAACTTGTCAAGTTCATCGTGCAGCGTGCTTGGAAGGCACCTGATACCGTTGAAGCTATTCTCCGGAGGCCAGATAAGATCTTGTCCCCTCCTGCTTCGGATCTCCATTGGTCCAAAGGTCTTCCTGTAGATGCTTTGGTGTTGGCGGCCACAACAAAAAAGGATCTGGCAGAAGAAGAAAGCCAGACTGTCCATCCACCTAACAGAGTCCCGGGCCCTGGACAGAATAGGGAAGCGCACCTTTGCTTCAGCGACCTTTGCTATCAGGTCCCTGAATTATATGGCACATTTTACCAGGCTTCAAAGGGATCTGGTTTCTGAGCTCTCTGAAACTTTGGCTGGTGCCGTGTCTAATGAGGTCCGAGACAAAGTGGCCTCTCAGCTGGCCACCATTGAGTCTATTTCTAACATGGATGGGTGATGCTTTGTAGGCTAATAGATGCAGGCTAGTGGGGGCTGGTTCTTTTGTGTTTTTGTAAAAAAAAAAAAAAAAAAAAAAAAAAGTTGTTCTGGTATTTAAGCCCTAACTTTGAGAGAGTTTCTGTCTATACACACTGAGCAGAGTGGATGAGAGCTGTTGACTCCAACTCTTAGCTGAGATATATAAATATCCTGTTTTTTTTCGATTATTTATACAGTTTATTGTTTCTAGCAATTAATATGTAGCACTTTTATTGTAATCTGCACGAGTAACTGATTTGTTCACAGTTAAAGCATTGTGTATCTTTACAAATCTTTATCTGTTTAAAAGCTTTCATTTTGTGGCTTTCTCTAGTGCTTTGTAGGCTAATAGTTCCCCACCCACTCTCCCTGTTGGTGTCTTGTGTTATACTTGGTGGCTTTGCAGTTGCCCGCCCCTACCGTAAATCTGATCAGGGATACTCCTCCCAGTCTAGTGTCATTAGCTCATTCTACCTAATACAGAGAGAGCATTTGATAAGGCCTTCTGTTTCTCCTTTTTCTCTTAAAAAAAAAAAAAAAAAAAAAAAAAAAAATTGCCTGAATTTCCTTATGTTCTGACTGTGCTTCTCAAACATTTTGGAAATATAGAGTGTATTTTAGAGCATTTATTATAACTGTAATTGCCTTAATATTGCTACAATGCAAGTGCTCTAGGTTGCACTGCATCTGAAGTGTTTGTGTGTTTTAGCTGCTTTTCTGTATATGTAGACTTCTCTGTATATGTAGACTAGCTACTTATTCTGCTGTATTACTGCCACTTAAATCGTTTTTCAGTTGTGCACTTGCCTTGCTTCATTTAAAAAGTTTTAAATTGCTAATTTTGTAGAGTTTTAATTGCTTTACTGTTTAGGACTACAAACTCGTGTGTTAGACTTTTCTGTGTTTATTTACTGTATTATTGCATTGTTTAGACTGTTTCAACAAAGAAAAAAAAAAAAAATATATATATATATATATATATATATATATATATATATATATACATACACACTACCTTGTTTGCTCGTTTCCCAACTTTTCTAGCCAGTCCATATCCCAGGCCTTGCTTGTCTCAGGACTTTATTTTCTGTGCTCAGAGCTATCCAGACCTTGCTGTGGCAGAGGGAAGTCCAACTGCCTACCAGTGGGACTGGTGAGCATTGTACTGCCTATCTAATGCTAGAGGAGTGGTCTCCAGCTCTGAAATTGTAATTTTATTAGCACTTTTGGGCTGATTTCTATCCCTTTCAACTTTCTGGCTTAAAAACGCGTGTGTTTGCACATTTTTCACATTGTGCAGCACTATGAGGCTACAATTAAACTATTCCAGGTGCCAGAAAGTCTGCTCTTCAAAATTTCCCTTAAAACTAGCTGGTTTGTCAGTAGTAGCACTAAAATCTGAACCCCAGTACTTTCTCTAGAACCTGCTGTAAAGCACTAGGAAGCCTGAATCTGATACAAGCACTCAGCTCTCCTTGTCAATAAGGAGAAATTAATCATAGGCACTAAACAGCATACAGTTACAAAGTACCTTGCAAAGGTAAGGGAAAACAGCTCTTAAACCTTACAAAAAAGCACCTAAACAGGCATGTCCAAGGGTCAGCTTCCGGTGGTTTCTCATGTCCACCTGGTGAATCTGGGCATACTGGGGCAATGCGGCAACTGCCTCATGTACACAGACAATCCTCTCCTCCTACCACCCAACACTACAACCTGCAAGAGATGCACTTACATAGCCAAACTGGAAGCAAAGCTCTCTCCTGTCAAGATTGTGCTAGACAGTCAAGAGGAGAAGGCTAACACCTGCATTACACCTCTAGCAACTCATAGCCCTTCAAAACCCACATCATCAACTCCCACACATAGCCACACTAAACCCACATATGTGGAGGCCCTTAACATTAACCAGCCCAAGCAACAAGGACCTCCGAAGCCGAAATGCAAACATACACCAGTCACAACCAAAGTGACACATAGCTCACAACACCAGTGTGCCATCCAACAACAGCCCCTAAGGCAAGATAATGTACCCAACACTTTAGTCATAGGTGAGTCTATAGTCAGGCACACTGATGTCCCACTCACCAGGCTGAACAAGGAGAAAATTACAATCAGCTGCCTGTCGGGTGCCAGGATCTGCCACATAACACATGCACTCAAATCACTCCACAACAAGTACAAATACGACTCTGTCATTGTCCATGCTGGAGTAAATGACTTGAGATGTACCTCCCTGGACTACATGAAAAGAGACATGGAAAGCTCTTGGATCATGTGACCCAGGCAGGTATGACCCTAGCCCTGAGTAGCATCCTGCCTTCGCCCAGAATGATAATACAGTATAAGGACAAAATGATTGACTTCAACAATTGGCTAAGCTTCTGGTATCATTCAAAGGGGATCCAGTATTTGTCTGCCAGGGAAGACATGATCGACAAACCACGATGCTTTTCCAGGGATGGTCTGCACCTGTCACCCCTGGGATTCAGGTTACTGGCTAAAGCTCTTGCCACCCCTATAGTGCCTTTTTTAGGCAAGGTTCAAAGGATAAAACCACCACCGTAACAGATACAAGCATGCAAAATCTGAAGGTGATGCTACTCAGTGCTAGACATCTAAACCTCAAAATGCACTCTGTCGAGGCACTCCTAAAAATGGAGAACATCTGTATCTGTGCAGTGACTGAGACCTGGTTCAAGGCTCCATAGAGCACCCCTGCAATACCAGGCTACAATTCTTACCACACTTTTCAGCCAAAAAACCAAGACCGAAACACTAAAGGTGGAGGAGTGTCCATATTCACCAGGGATATTCACACCTCCAGGCTAGTTGCCCAACACAATGCATCTGAAATTCTCCAGGTGCAACTAACACTAGGTAAGACTGCAATCCAAATTGTAGCTTGCTACAGATCCCCCACCATAAACCAAGATTCTCACTACACCTTCCTAAACATACTGGAAAATATTAAGATACAACCAAACACCCTAATACTAGGTGATTTCAACTACTCTGCCATTAATTGGGAAAACTACCCGGGTACCAACTCCTTTTCCCAACGGTTCTTGGAATTCATAAATTCCAGCGCCCTGGATCAACTAATCCATTGTCCCACCAGGGGCTCCAATATCGTAGACCTGGCCATTACCAACATGGGAGATAGATGCTCCACACCAGTGGTCACCCAGTCATTGGTCAGATCTGACCATAAGCAAATCACCCTTGACATCCACATCCCCCCAGTAAGAAAACCTCCTTAAAAAACTTCTCCAAAACTAACTTCATGCTACTGAAGTCAGAAGTGACAAACTTCACAACACCCACGCAGACTGGATCTGGAAGTTCGACTGCAGAATCCTACACTAAGGCACTGTACGAGCACATCCACTCGTGCATGAATCGTGCCATCCCAAATAGAACCAAGACGCTCTTCTCCAAAAAAAGGAAGCCAATCTGGTGGTCCCCTGCTATAAACAAACTATACAACAGAAGGAAGAAACTGTTGCAGAAAAGAGGAAAATCCCAGGATGCAAAAAACTCCCTCACCAGCCTCAGTAAGAAGCTGAGATCCCTCATAAAATCCTCAAAAGCTAGTTACGAAAATAAAATTGCCAAAGATTCCAGAGACAACCACAAGGCATTCTATAGTTATGTCAAGAATCTAAATGGCAATGCTCAGATCTGCTCTGAGCTACAACAGAATGGCATTAAATATACTGATCCCAAGGATATTGCCAGTATCCTGGCAGATCGATTTAGTGTCAACTTCACTCCCCTCTTACCCTCTAAAGGGCCCATCTCAATACCAAAAGATTGCCAAATTCCGATAATCACAGCCACACAGGTAGAAACAGTACTCTCCAAAGCTAAGAATACAGCATCCATGGGACCAGATGACATCCCAGGCTGTGTACTACATGAACTACAAAATGAACTGGCACCCCACCTAAGTGTCATGTTTAATCATAGCCTCACCTCAGGCTTTGTGCCCACTGAGTGGCGCACAGCTACAGTTATCCCGATCCACAAGGAAGGATCCACCTTGGATCCCGGGAACTACCGTCCCATCAGTCTGACAAGCCTGATCTGCAAGGGCATGGAATGCATTATCATGGAACTTATAAACAAAGACATTGGCAACCTCCAGACACTAGACCCAGTTTGGGTTTGTGAAGGGCCGATCTTGTCTCCTGAATCTGAATGACTTCTTTGAATTGGTCTCCAGAGCTGTGGACGAGGGTAAGGAGGTACACACAGCCTATCTGGACCTCGCCAAGGCCTTCGACACCATCCCCCACTCTGGAATCATAGATAAACTTACTAAGCTGGGCATAAATCCCTACATCACTCGATGGGTTGCCAACTGGCTTACTGACAGAACCCAGACTGTAAAAGTAGTCGACTCCAAATCCATCTCCAGACAAGTAACAAGTGGAGCACCTCAGGGTTCAGTCCTGGGACCACTCTTGTTTTGCATCTACTTCTCTGAAGTACAGGCCAACATTAAGGGACTCTGGCTAACAAAGTTTGCAGATGACTGCAAACTGGAAGCCATTATTGAATCCCCAAATGATGTGGATATTCTACAAAAGGGCCTTACAGAAACAGATGCCTGGTGCCAGAGCCATGGGCTCAAACTTAATGCCAAGAAATGTATAGTCATCCCCTTTGGAAAAAAACATATACCCATGAACTACCACATAGGTGGCAGGACACTAAACATCGAAAGTGTGATGAGAGACATAGGGACACAAGTGGACAGTGGTCTCACTTTCGATAACCACATCGCCACAACAGTCAGGAAATCCTTCTACGTGGCACACCTCATCACTAAGGGTTTTTCATCCAGAAAAAAGGAGGTCATTGTCCTACTATACTCATCCCTCATTAGACCCATTATACAGTATAATGCCCCATTTGGTATGTACCTCACAAGACATCTGCAACAGCTGGAAAGGCCACAGAAATACCTCACTAAAAGAATCACAGGCCTAAAGCAGATGCCATATGCTGACTGTCTAAAAAAACTCCAGCTATACTCTCTGGAATATTGTCTACTCAGAGGCAATCTCTGCTTAACATACAAGGCCATGTCAAACCCTGAGCTGTTGGACATGCTACACTTAAAGAAATCCCAATCCCTCAGAGCCACACGCTCCAGGGATCTAAACCTTATCATCACAATGAACAAAACATGCTGGAAGGATAGGTTCCTGACCCAGAGACTCCCCATACTCTGGAATAGACTGCCCATATGTGTCAAGCAGAGCACCTCATTGGCCCTCTTCAAAAGGAACCTTGATGATTGGATGGGAGATAGGAAATTCACCCTTGGGATCATGTCAGTCGCCCTGCTAGACAGGGGCCCAGAGAAGTAAATATTGTGGGAAAAAATGTCCAGGGAATTGTTATGGCTAGGCTTGCATAGGCCTTAGGGCCGATAGCCTAGTACCAACCTATGAACCTATAACTCCTCTATGCGATTGATATCTCACACATCAGAAGGAGCAGCTAGAGCGGCCGGTTCAGCTGCGGTCTTGAGACGACATGCCTGGATGTGCTTGTGCAACTTCACGAAACCCTTTAAGTCTTCCTTTCTTAATGCCCCCATTGGGCCCTCCTCGTTGTTTGGGCCCAAAGTTAAAAGCACACTGGTCAGGTGTGAACAGGAAGGTAAGACCCTTTCTGCCATAGGTGTCCATTATTCTTCCCCTCAACATGGTTTCTCCCGAAACCAAAAGCATGGGAAGATATGGTTCAAGAAATCTCAGGGTCCTTTCCGTGACACACAGGCCGAGTTCTCCCCCAGAGGCAGAGGGGAAACTCACAGGGAAGACGCTCCTTTTGGGGCAGAGGTGGACCGCATAACCAGGGTTCCAGGGATTCTTTCCCTGGTCAGTCCTACCAGCGCTCCTGAAGAGAGGCCCAACCCCTTTCCTCTGGAGGTGGTTGGGGGACGTTTCTCCTTGTACCCTTCTGCCTGGCTAACCATCACCACCGATTCTTGGGTACAAAAGATCATAACCAGAGTTTATCATATCCCCTTCAATCTTCGTCCTGTCCCTTCAGAAAATCTTCCCGAGGTTCCACCCAGTCAAAGGGAGGAAGCAGCACTAGAGATAGAAAAGCTGCTAAGAAAAAGAGTCATCCAAATAGTCCCTCCAGACCAATTAGGATCCAGATTCTACTCAAGATTGTTTTTGGTGCCAAAGAAAACTGGGGGCTGGAGACCAATTTTGGATCTTGGTGTATTGAACAAGTTTGAGAGAGTACAAAATTTCCAGATTGTCACTATACAATCTATCCTCCCGCTTTTGGAAAAAGACGATTGGATGTGCTGTATAGATCTTCAGGATTCATACTACCACATAAAGGCCATCAAGAAGATTTCTGCACTTGCGTGTGGGAGCCAGTCATTACCAGTTCAGAGTACTGCCCTTCGGACTCTCTGCAGCCCCCAAAGTGTTCACAAAGTGCATGGCAGTTGTCACAGCTCATTTGTGACTTCAAGGATTCCAGGTGTTTCCATACTTAGACGACTGGCTCATTTCCTCCCCCACCAGACATCTACTGGAAAAAGCCCTGGCATACTATTTCCTCACTGCTCAAAGGCTAGGCATAACCATAAACTGGCAGAAATCCAATCTCACCCCATCTCAGTCCACAGAATTCATAGGGGTTATCTTGGAGAAAAAAAACTGCAGAGCTGCTATTCCAGAGCACAGAATTTTAAGGTTAAAGCAACAACTAATTCCAATCCTTTAAAAGGAAAAATCCATGGCTCACTTGGTTCTACAGCTGTTGGGTTCCATGGCAGCCTCCATCACCATTGTTCCCCTGGCCAAGTTTCACATGAGGTGTCTACACGGGCTACTACTCACCCAATGGTATCCTTTTCAGCATCCTCTTTCAGTCATGATTCGAGTAACCCACAGGTGCAAACAGGATTTAAATTGGTGGATGACAACACAATCTCTCACAGTGGTCTCGCCCCTTCTGTCCCCAGCAACTCAAGGCCACAGTGACCACAGATGCCTCCTTGATGGCATGGGGGGCTATGTCAGGGACAGACAGTCCAAGGCACTTGGTCCAAATTGGGGGCCCATCTGCATATAAATGTTCTAGAGCTGAGGGCGGTGCTTCTGATGTTGCAAGCATTCCATCCTCTACTGCTGTCTGGCACGATTGCGATTCAATCAGACAACATGGCAGTGGTCTGGTACATCAACAAGTAAGGTGGAACCAAATCTTACCCCCTTTGTCGGGAGGCCATGAGGATATGGCAGTGGGCATGGGTACCAACCATTTTCTTGTAGCAACGCACATTCCCGGAAGTTCCAGCGTGATAGCAGACAGACGCAGCAGGTGCATTCTTCAACCTCATGAGTGGTCCCTGAATCCTTTGATAGCGGCGGAGATCTTCCACCGCTGGGACCGTCCTTGCTGCGACCTGTTTGCATCCCCGACCAACTACAAATGCAGCAACTACTTTGCCATGATTCCCCCTTTGGGACAGTCTCCCGGGGATGCTCTAGTCCACGATTGGCCCTCGTGTCTTCTCTATGCATTTCCACCCTTTCCTCTCATTCCCCAGTTTCTGAAGAAAGCCCGGCGGTTGAAGAGCAAGGTAATCCTCATAGCTCCATATTGACCCCGACAGATTTGGTTCCCATTCCTTTGGCCTCACCTACTAGATCGACCATGGATTCTCCATCCAATCCCGGAGTTGATCTCACACCCACAGAACCTGATTCATCCCATCCTGAACAGCCTGAAGCTAATGGCTTGGCTACTCCAATTCCCTTGATTGCCAGACAGAATGATCTTTCTTTACCAGTACGTGATATTCTCATTGCTTCTCATAAGTCTTCCATTAGAATTACTTATCTGAGCAAGTGGAAAAGATTTACTTGTTGGCTGAAAGATAAACAAGTAGACCCTTTTTCAGCACCAGTGTCGATAAAACTAGACTGTCTGGCCGACCTGTTTCAATTGGGTCTATCGGCCTTTACCATTAGAGTTCATTTGGCTGCAATTTCTAATTTTCATGAGGGTGTCCAAGATTCCTCTCTTATGTCCCATAAATTGTGCAAGACCTTCATAAAAGGTGTGAATCGTCTGAAGCCACCTTTTAGAGAGCCTATTCAACCATGGGATTTATCATTAGTTCTACAAGCTCTGACAATGGCGCCTTTCGAACCAGCCTCTTCTTCTGACCTCAAGTATTTGTCATGGTAAACCTTGTTTTTGGTCGGCATTACTTCTGCCAGGCGTATTTCTGAACTTCAAGCGTCATGTATCAAGAGTCCATACTTAATTTTTCATAGAGATAGAGTGTCAATGAGAACTAATCTGTCACTTCTGCCTAAAGTGATCTCTGAAATGTCCATTAATCAAGCCATTGAATTGCCAGTTTTCTTTCCCAACCATTCAAACAAGGGAGAGTATTGCCTACATACCTTAGATATACACAGGCAAATCCGTTTTTACTTCAACAAGATTAAACCCTTTCATAAATCTGACCAGTTATTTTTGGCCTTTTCTGGATCTAGATTAGGATCTGCTGTTGCTAAGGTCACATTAGCTAGATGGTTGAAGGACTGTGTGACCTTTATTTACACACAACGTAATATCTCGTTGTCTACTACCATGAAAGCTCATTCAACAAGGTCGGTGTCAACTTCTGCTGCCTTCCATGCCAGAGCTTCGTTACATGACATCTGTGCAGCTGCAACTTGGGCTACGCCTCATACCTTCATCAATCATTACAAATTGGATTTGGCCTCCAGGGGAAGAGCATCTTTCGGTTCTGTGGTGGTCAGGAATGTCCTTCCATGAGAGCCTCCCAGGAATAGAGGTAGCTTGGGACTCTGTCCCATGCGTAAGGAATGAACGAGGATTAACAATATCAGATAAAGAAGTTATGTCTTACCATAATGTTCCATCTGTATTGTTGATCCTCGTTCAGTCATTACGACCCTCCCTCCTTCCCCCTCCTCTGATTTCTAGTGGATCTCACCATCCAGTTCTCTTAGGTTATTTGACTAGAGGTAGCCTCTACTTTCTTTAACTTGCAAACTCAATCTGAGATAACAGAGAGTGGGGGATTGTGGGTAAGAGTTTAGCTCGAGAGTTTGAAGCTGACGCGAGTTTGGAAAATGGCCAGCTCGGTTCCGAGCTCGGAACCGATACCCATGCATAATGACTGAATGAGGATCAACAATACATATGGAACATTATGGTAAGAAATAACTTCTTTTTTTATGTTGTAAAACTTATAAACAAAGGTATGGCATCTAGGTCCAAGGAAGTCATTGTTCCACTGTATTTGGCATTCATCAGACCTGTCTTTGCGTACAATGTACTCTTTGATAAGAACCTGTTGAGGCACATCCAACTGTGGAACATCTGCAGAGGGTCCTCAGTAAAAGAATACAGGTTGTAAGTAACATGTCCTATGCAACACCTCAATGCCCTATCCCTGTATTCTGTCTTCTACAGGCTGTTGAATAGAGATCTATGCCTGGCATACAAGGCACTGTCAGATCTCACCCTGATGGACCTCCTGCATATCTGCAAAACAAGCAGCACCAGAATTACATGTTTTAAAGACTTAAACTTTGCCTGTGATATAAATATGATCTTCTGACAAGACAGGCATGTATTCCAGAGATTATCCATTCTCTGAAACATGCTCCTCATCCATGTGAAGCAGAGTTCCTCCCTCACTCAATTCAAGTGTAACTTGAACAGTTAGATGGAGAACAGGAAATTAATCCCAGGTATGGCACCAGTGTCTGTAATGGACACAGGCAGACTGTAAATGGTTCCTCTCCCAGAACCCTGCATGTAATTGTTTCATCTCTCAAGCCCTTGCTTACACTTATCAAAAGTATGAGAACTTGTCAGAAATTTGGGATGCACAACTAGCCTTTAATAGGGCTTTGTGGTTGTTAGCCTAGTAAGCAGCTGTAAACCTTAAGGGGAGCTATTTTCCTGGTCTTTGATGTTGCTGTGACTGATCTTACTCAGGATAATTGTCCTAGGGGGTCTTCAGTTCTGGAGTGAATTAAGCCCTGTTGTTAGCAGGTGCTTAAGGGGAGTGGAACTTTTGTGCATATCTTTGAGATGGAGTGCTGTTCATTGCAACCCTCTGGTTTCTGCTGTGACTGTCCTTTTATGGATTTGGGTGCCTTTGAGCCCCTTGCCTTAAGGAATGGTCCTTTAAGTAGGAGGGGTCCGTAATGGCTTCCCATTTCCTTAGGGATGTCTGCCCTGCCTTGTCCTTCTGTTCTGCTGTGTGTGTGAGGGCAGTCTGGCTTCCGTTGGCTTGGATGATTTTTGTTCCTTGTGCTGCTGCCCTGCCTTGAAATATGCCACCTTGAAATATCCTTCCCCTGTATTACTCATGGGTGGAGGATTGGAGTATGTCAGTCTTGTCTGCTGAGGTTTGGATATAGTTTCTGTATGTTTTTACAGAGCTGGGAGCAGTTCTTCCGTCTATAGTCCTTCCACTTCACCATGGGGGGCATATTTTGCTGCCTCTAATCTGTGGGCTCTCATACAAGTCTTAAGTATAGTTCTTATTTTGATGAGTAGGAGTGTGTGCCTGGCCTTCCCCGGGTTGCCTTCCCCATTCCTTACATGTGGAAGGTGTGGTGTATGTTTAATTACTTTTCACTAATCCTGTCTGCTTCTTTTGATGGACCACTTCCCTTCTCATTGGCCCACTAGGATTTGGGATTGGTAGATTTTTTTGTCCTGCTTTGGGAGTTTCTTGCTCATTACTGCGCCATGTCTTATGCTTCCTCGGGAATAGAATTGCCTCCCTCTCAACCTCTTGTTGGCCAGGTGATGGGGTGAATCTAAGATGCACTTGATAGCTTGAGGCTCCCCTTGAGGGCTAGTCAGAATATTTTTTCTGTTAATACATAGAGCATGGCATTTTTCACCTCATGAATGAGGCTGTAGTAGCTGGGACCTTTTCAAAAGCTTCTTCTTACATTCAAGTGGAAGGAATTCTTAATGGGAATAACCAGTACCTTATATTTACTGTAATAGATAGCTTTGGTCATCCAGAGTGGGAGTCTTCTTTACATCTGTTGCTGAGACCCATCTTTAAATGAGTGTATTGGAAGCAAGTCCTGACCTTAGTTCATAGTGGGAGGGCAGGTTGGGAATTCAGTGCTAACACGCATCAGCTTTGCTTGGTAAGGGTTGCTTGTGTTTCTTGTGGAGAGTGTCCCCTTTGAGGGTTGTGAACTTGTGGTTTGACAAGCATGCCAGTCAAGCATGAAGTCCATGACCATGTAGTGTGGGAGTTTAAACAGGAATAGTTCCATTTTTTGAAGCACTAGCTCCTTCAAGTGTTTTTATTCTCAGTAACTGAGGAGATGCCCTTGTACATTTTTGGTGCCCACCCCCCACTACACACACACACACGTCTCTTGAGAAACCATCCCTAGTCGTACCCTTTTCAAAGTTCTCTCAAGAGTGGAAGCTAAGAGGAATGGCAGAATCTCCTTGATTGTTAGCATGCTGCTTTTTTGGGGGAGGGAAATATTCTGCCTCAGAGATCATTGTTTCTGGTTTGGACTTGTTCCTGGTGGTGGAGTGTGCAGCTTTTATTCCTATTTTCCCTAGTGGGGCAAAGGAATTGGTCTCTGTCCATCTTTGGATATTCTGACCACTGACTTAGGCTGTGGTCTTTTCCACCTCTTTAAAAGTGACAGCCTTTGCTGCTTTTTTGCTCCGTCCTTTACATACTTGTTTAGTGAGGCTCTAGGGTCTACAATGCTGCTGTTCCAGGCAACCTGCCTGTTATAGCTTTGGATTTGAGTGTCTTGGCTTAGTGCTCTTCAGTACTCAGCCTTCATGCTGATCCTTGTGTCTTCATTTGGCTCATTTCATCCAGGTGGTTTCAGCTTGGGAATCAGCCCATGCATAGGGCTTGTTGATAACAAGAATGATTTTATTGAATAAGCTGGTCAATGAACAAGACTCTCCTTTATGGGTCAGGAATACATTATGCCCATGACCTGTACATATCTGTTGCTAGCAGGGTGAGTGCTAAATCTTTACTGCATTTTTCAGTTTGAAAGAGTAGTCAGTAGTAGTTAGGAGGCAGAATGGTGGAGGTTGGAGTGCGCATTTGTGCAGCAATGCTTGATTTTGCAAAGTCCATTGTTATTGAATGTGTGTCTATCCATAAGCACAGGAACTTGCAGAAAAAAAATATGCTGAATGCTGTTTGATGGAGATGATAAACCCCAGCTAGAGGACCTATCCTAGGCGGTGCCTCTTCAAATATCAGCTGATAGAGTAAAAACATAGCTTTTATGTACAGTAGTTATACTCCTCCCTATTGAAATGTTGGCACTTGAAATACAGAGTGCTGACAAACCGACATAAATGACAGAAAATGAAGCAGAAGAGTGGATCTAGAACATCTCTTTTCTCCTTTAAACTTCTTTTTTGCAGGAGGGAAGCCCCACACCCACTAAGCTTATATATACTAATTCTGAGGTCACCATACCTTGGAGAAAGGGGAATATTTTCGGATCATCTTGGATTTAGTATGTATGCCTGTTTTTTCAACCATTCATTCTCCATGTTTCGGGACTCACTCTAGCAGGTCCTGGTGTTTCAAATGGTTACCTTATTCTTAGTTATACAGCAATGCAGAATGCTTCAGAATCACTGCTACCTGCCTAGGAACACAAAAATACATTGATTCATATCAATTTGCCGTAATGTCCTTAAAAATGTCTTGATGCATACTGCATGATGCAGTGAGGTGGTTGCATATTTTTATATGGCCTGTACTGAATCTGGCTTACCCATTAACCCACAGTGCTTCTGGGAATCATCTGTCCACTTCTAGTGAGAAGGCCACGTGTATTATAACTTTAAGAAATTTCTTCCTTCAGTAGTGCAAGTATGTGCATCTCAGGTTTAAGTTGCTTAGAAACAAAATTGAGATTGGCAAAAAGACACCAACTGCAAAATAATCAGAATCATTTGCCTTTTTCAGGAGGCAGCCTCCTGCTTAATCAACTAAAAGGTCTCAACAAATTGCTGAAATTTGAAAATTTCTTTAAAGTTATCAGATGTTAGCCTTGATTTTTGACCAAGTTGCAGTTTGTTCTCAGATGTTATTATTCCAGCAAGTTGCCTCCATGCTTCTCAAGTGCAGGGCTGTAATTTCACATATTTACATTTAATGTTAATTCTGTTGATGGTATTTAAAGAAAAAGTAAAAACAGAACAAGAGACAGGCTGAATATTATGAGAGTATTTGGTGGCACAGCCCCATAACGTGCAAAATGTAATGGCTCCAGTTGTTTTTACAGAGGGAAAAATGAACAAATTCAAAATCTGGGTAGCACACCACCTGTCTGACATCAGACTCCAGATCCACAAAAAACAACTAGCGAAGCACTGCCACGATTTCCCAGACCATGGAGGTTTCTACTTCCACATCCTGGACAAGTTCACTATGGGTCCACTTGAAGGAAACAAAAATGTGATCCTTGAAAAAATGGAGTTAAGCTGGCAGAACAGGCTGGACTCCCACCACCACCCTGGTGTAAACTCAAGCATTTCTATTAAAAGTGTGCTTGCACTCGGGAAACTAAACCATAAATTGTGCAGCTAAAATACCTAACCCAGGATTTGGACATAAACTGTTAATCAACCCCAGCTGCTGCTGTTAATATGAAAAAGTAAATCAAATAATTACATTTGTAAATCACTGCATCTACATTAGCATGTTTTATCTGGTGAACTAGTGACATGGAAATAAGCCACGTTATTATTTTTATTTGTGTGTGGTCTCTAGATGTGTACAAATCTAAAAAGTAACTGGCATGGATTTGAAATTATTTTTTACCTCATGATGTGCACAAGCTTAAACAGCAACTATAAGTTATTTGGAATGTGTTTTTGTTTTCTGCTACTGATTTGGGACTTGGGCTTTCCTTTTGGTGCAAAGCATGGGAAAAGGTGGCCAGACTGTAGCCATCCAATTTGATTGACAGCCCACTCCCATACTGATTACATCAGCCTCCTATATCATCTGACCCCACCTTGGGTCCCATGGCACCACCCCCTCTCTCAGGAGATTGGTTAACTGCCCTTTCACCTGATCCCTCCCAGTTTCCTGCCCTTTATATGCCAGGCACAGAGCTTTCTAGCCCTCTTTTTCACTAACTTTATAACCTGGAACCTGAAGAGTGGAAGAATCTCAACAGAAGAGCTCTAACTTTACCACCTGGAACCTGGAGAGAGGAAGAATCTGAACAGAAGAGCCCTCAATAACTCCTAGACTCAGGAAGAAGCTTGATATTGAAGACTCCAGACTGGAGTACCATAAAACCATGCCCTCGGACCAAGAGCATTCCACGTCTCACTGTAGCTCCACCACAGCAACCAGGTATAGATTCTGTAGCCACTGGGCCTGCATTTAACAACATTTCTATAATGTGCAGTACAATGAAAATTGTTGTTCCAGGGCACCACTCCACAATGCTATATTCTTTACACCATAGGTACAATTTGCCTATGCTCAAAATAAGATTCTTATGTTTATTAAAAGTTTTTGTATATTCAGCAGTTCACTGCTTACTGTATTTTTATTCCATGGGCACAGAAAACCTACACAAAAGGTTCTGAGGTCTCAAATTTTACTTACTTTTTACATTTTTCCTCCAACTTCTGCATATTCATGAAATCTGTAAAAAAATGACCACTGTGACTTGTTTTCCACACTTTGCTGTTTCTGTGGATGCATGTATTGTTCAAAAATAGGAATCGCCTAGTGTAGCTTTAATTGACTGCCACCTCTGCATATAAAAAGGTCTGTCTTCATCAAGAGGAAGAAGAATGGGGACTGGTCACATTAATCATGTATGTGAGCCTGTTATAAGCAGGTACTGTAAACCTTTTTTGTTATACAAGAGAATATTGGCCTTTAATAGTATATGTCAGGAGATAATGATCCTCATAAAAGTGGGCAGAGCATCTCATATTACATGTGATAGACCGGAAAAAAAGTTCTGTAATAAAGCTTTCACACTTGGCTCCAATGAATGTGAGCCCCACCGATGCAGAAACAGCCTCTCATTTTACATGCGTTACAAAACAGACAGAGTGTGGTGATAGCCTCGTAAAAGCAGGCATTTTCAGTAATCAAAGTGTAAATCACTCTATTAGATGGACCTGATGAAGCTCAGGTGAAAGTGTTTTCTTAAATATAGTTCTATAGTTGTAGCTCATAGTGTGTTGCCATGTTTTAGTTATTAGAAGTTAGAAATAAAAATAAACCCTTTTAACTAAGAATGTGGTTCCACAGACTGCTCAGCTGGTAAACCCTCACATGTCTTTCAGGAGTATTCAAATAAGGGACTAAATTCTAAGCATTGGGACTGGCTCCTTGTTTTTCCCAGATTTTCCTCCAGTCAGCTTCCATGGATTCTCCCACCATTATGTGTAACTGCTATTAAATAACAGACCTGTTGAATGTAATGTATTAGAACAAGAGTGCTCACTTACATAACTGAATAAACTACTGGAAACTTCAACAAGGTGTCTTTATTCCTCCACAGGGATGGTATCAGAAACAGTCTCCTAGATCTGCTAGCTAAAGTGAGTTTTTCCTGAACTAATCCTTTATACTCTTGTTTCTTGTTAGTCCGTTATCCTGTGGGTCACAGGTGTGATACCAGATTTCATTTGAGCTCTCTGGATTACTTCTGTTTTCATATTCAGGAGGGTGAGATAAACACTTGCACATTCCCTTCAAGCGAACAGACTAATTTAGGACAGGATAGTATTCAGCATTCACAAATGCAGTCTTGAAGTCTCCATTCAGTGTTTTATTTTTTTAGATACTTTAAATTGATACTGTGGCAGTAGTACTGGTGAGTAGGCATTTTAGACAGACATTTGTATTACTAATTAATTTTTCAGATGGTAAACAAGTTAGTTTTTTAAAAGAACAAATTGTATGATATAAAAATAGGATTGACCGTTTCCTTGCAAAGTCTTTGATGCTAAAAAGATTTTACTTGTGGCTTTCTGCCATAGAAATGAAAGAGTCAGTATCCATAGTGCTTGTACAGTAGAAGGCTGCATATCATGTTTGTTCAAAATATAGAAGCCTGCATAACATGCATAAATGCGTACACTTAAAATTACTTCCAACCCACCCACCCCTGAACATGAAGAATGTTCTTGTTAAAGTGTGGATTATGACAAACCAGTAATTGTTCACTGTTTTAAAAGGGTTTCTCAATACAGAGCAGTGTCTCACTTCCTTTCCCATCTGTGCATGAGCTCAACTTGACCATTTTCTCAGTCAGTTGGCCATTAGCCATTGAGGAATAATGCTCCGTTGTTGACTGGGTCATTAGTAGCTTTATTCTCAATTAAAATGAGTAGCTGCAGTGGATGTGACATTTAGGGATTTTTGGTTGGCAGTTGCAAGCACCAAATGTATTATGTTGGCTTGGTGAATGTTATCAAAAAATAAATGTCAACAAAAATTAACTGACAGTGGGATTCCAGTTATCCTTCTCTACTGCCATGCTTTATATTTTCATGAAACAGCTAAATGGCAAAATAATAAATGACTTAAGATATGATGTTGTTATGTTTATTCATTTTTTAACTGATGGGTCTCATATCTGACTCATCTGCATTTACCAGACTCACAGATCCAGCTCTCTAGCTCCCCCCTTTACCCATAATGCTCTACTGGTACACCTCATATCTCATTTGCTGCTGCTGCATCATTCGGATGTGGATTTCTGCTCTTGAGCTACAGACGTTAACAGATAGTGTTATTTCCTTTTTCATGGGGTTTTTGTATTTAGCACTGCTTTCCTCTTCCTTCCTCTACCTTTAAATAGAACCTGCTTGACTTTCTAACCTTTAACTTTTTCATTTCCCCCCCTGCCTTTCTACTCATGTTCCATTGTTGGCATTCTTTTCCTCTCATCTATCTACCCAATTTGTGCCATCTTTCAAATACCATTATTGATATTTTTCCTTACCAAAAAAAAAGTCTCTTTCTCACGTTTGTGTCCTAGGGGGAATAGGTTAGTTTTGTTTTGTGCATATGGCTGACAAGCCTACGGGCTTTAAAAAGTGCATCATCTCCTGTGGGCATAAGATCCGTAACTCATATGCCTACACGGAGTGTGTGTGTATTTGTTTGGGCGCTGCCCACCTAGATGTGGACTGTTCTGTTTGTTCACTGATCAACTCCAGTGCTTTAAGTGATGGAAGGAGTACGTTGGTTTTGAAAAGCTTGCTACCTTCTGCTGTTTCATGTATATAAATGTATGATTGCCTCTGTAGTAAGTGATGGTTTAATAAAGATGTTTCTTGTTTAAAAAACGGCAGGGATTGAATCATTTATGTTATTATTGCTTAGGTTATATGATGTATAACAATATATGTGAAGTATAATGTTTGTTATGTTAATATAGTTTGATTACTTTTATATGAATGCAGATTTGCTTATGTCACAAGTGATAATTCAATAAAGGTGTTTGGGAAAAAAAAAGATCCAAGTCTCCTTGGATCTGATCTCCACTGTTCACTCTGGATCAGATATCTCCTTGGCTTCATTTGCCTTTCTTACAGGAGACACATAAACAATCTTCCAGACCACCTTGTACTCCTTCATCCATTAGGTCTTCTAGGAGCTTATCTGAGGCAGAGGTAGATAGGATGTTGAGGAAGTTTCTCAGGGCTCAGATCCAGATGGGGTGATTCCATCTCCATCTCCCATTGGACCTGTGAGCCTGCCCTCCTCTCAACATCACATTGCAACCCCTTCTCCACTCCAGCCAGTGGTTTTGGAGCCCTCATATCCAAGATCTTTGAGGAAGTCTTTGTTAGATCTGGTGATTGCTCGTTCTTCTACTCCAGCCATCCCCATGAGTTGACTGGCTCTGACCTCTTTGGAACAAGATGATTCTTGGAGCTGAAGCATCAGTGCTGACTCCAGGAGGTTGGGATTGAATCCAAAGTTGCCAGAGATGCCCTTATCACTTGACACTTTGGTATTGGATCACTTGGCTCTGACTTCCTCTTTGAGGCAGGAATCCATGGAGATGTAGAGTTTGGTGCTGGTGCAACCAGCTCTGTTTCTCCTGGGCCTTCTGCCTTTGAGATGGTGGAGGGGGCCTTCTCTGATCCCAGGTAGAGGATATCCTTACTCTCTTAATGTCCTAGTCCCCCTCCACTGACTTTGAGCTCTGATCTTAACATGCTATTCCACTGGGACAGTTACTCCATAAAAACCTTCAGCCAGTCTTCATCAAGGACTCCCCATTTTCATCTGATACTTCACCACATCATCCCACTGGTGAGGTTCTGTAGGAAGAGAATATGCAAAAGGAGGCATCTAGACTCGCCTCAGGAATCTGTCACCGAAGACATGGAAAGGGCCCAACAGATCTTCGCTTGATGATGTCTCCTTTGGAGAGATCCTAGAACTTCTTAAACAGAAAGGTGGATGGTCCTTTGATACTCCCTGCCAAGAGGAGTTGGTATTGCTGGAAGCTTTCAGAGATGGCCTGGCTACATCTTGGGTGGTTCCTCCAGCTGATGAGTTGATTGATCTTATCTCATGCTGAGCATGGACGGAACCTAATACAATGGAACCGAAACTTAAGAGGCCAGACAAGTTTTTAGCTCCTCCTAAAGATAGAGCCCACTGGAGCAAGGGAGTCCCTGCAGATGCCATGGTATAAGAGAGAGCTTGCAGAACCGAGGTCATCTGTCCATCCCCCTTATATGGAGTCCAGGGCCTTGGATAGATTTGGCAAGCTCATTTATGCCTCAGTGACCTTTGCCCTTGCTCGCTGAACTATTTGACACATTTCACCAGACTTCAAAGGGATTTAATCAAGGAGATTTCCAAATGTCTTTCAGGGTCCATGTCTGTGGTGGACCAGAAGAAAGTTTTTTTCACAACTGGTCACCCTACAGTCCATTTCCAGTGTGTCCATGAAGTTGAACTCTCATGCAGCTGAGGGTACCTATAGGGCTGCGGGTTCAGACATTGCGATCAGGAGACAGGCCTGGATGCACTTCTGTGATTTTGTGGAGCCATTCAAGACTTCTTTCATCAGTGCTCCTTTTGATACATCATTTTCATTTAGCCCCAAAGTCAAGGAAACAGTCTCCAGAAGTGAGGAAGATGGAAAGACACTGTTGGGATCCATTTTTTACAACTCAGATCTCCTTCTCCAGGAATTGACGAGGTAGTAAAAAAATGTGGTTTCACAGGTCCCAAGGGCCTTTCCAAAATCATGAGGAGACGTTTTTTTTCCCAGGGCAGAGGGTGGAACACTAATGGAAGACACCATTCTCACGGTAGAGGTGGCCTGCAGAACCAATGCTTCAGAGATCCTTTCTCTGACGGACCCTACCAGCACTTCTGAAAGATTACCTGACTGCTGTACTCTGGAGGCAGTCAGGTGGGGCACTTATTTCTGCACCCAGAAGTCTGGGCATCCATCACAAGACACTTGAGTGCAGAAAATCATATCCAGAAGTTATTTTATACCATTTTCCCATATTCCTCAAACAAAATTGAAAAAGATCCCTAATGCATCACCCAATCATTGGGAGGCAGAAGCCTTGAAAATAGAAAAGCTGCTAGAAAAGTGTCACCCAGAAAGGCCCCACAGACCAACAAGGATCCAGAACTTACTCAAGATTCTTTTTAGTGCCAAAGAAGATTGGGGACTTGAGAGACTAATTTTGGATCTCAGCAGACTCAGCCAGTATGTAAAATACTCAAAGTTCTGGATGGTCATGGTTCAGTTTATTTTACCCCTTTCATGAAAGGATGACTAGTTGTGCTCAACAGATCTTCAGGATGCCTTCTATCATATCAAAATGAACAAGTGATCCAGAAGATACCTGTGCTTCTGACTGGAAGACAGCCAATACCAGTTAACTCATTCCCTCCAGTACAGTACTTTTGAGTGTAGACCTTTAATTCCCAGTGGGTTTGGCTTGAGCCTTGAAATAAATGAAGTCATCACCTTACAGTTCTAACAAATACTCATTGGCAGAGGTCAAATATCAATACAGTTGTGCTTGCCATCATGTATGCTTCAAGGTAAAATATTCTGCTACCTTGTATGTAACTTCGTTTTGGAATTATTGATGTTAATATGAACAAGCAGTATTTGACACCTAGAGGCGCAGTAGGAGGTATCTGCAAAAATGCCTGGAGGCGCACTTGGCTGTAATGAGCATTGCCCTTTGGCTTCACCACAGCCCCCAGATATTCACCAAATGCATGGTAGTGGTAGCATCTCACCTGAGACTGCTGGGATTTTGGGTGTTTCCATCTCTAGATGACTGGCTCCTGACAGCTCCATCAAGACATCTGTTGATTCAAATGAGGGATTAACTTGCTGCAGTTATTTTGTCAGTTGGGCATCACAGTTAATTACACCATGTCAAAGCTTACACCCTCTCAGACCATGGAGTTCATAGGTGCTTGTCTAGACATGGCCAACCTGATAGCTTTACTTCCCCTAACAAGTTCATAGTCTCAGGTCATGAAAATGATCCCCCTTTCTTACCCTACAGCAAGACTAGTCCTCCAAGTGTTAGGATCAATGGCAGCAGCGATAACTCTAAATCTGAAGTTGTCACTGTCATTCTTCCTCAACTTGTGGGTTTTCAGAGCTGACCCTCAGATCCAACTCATCCACTTTCCAAGCTGAGAAATTGAGCTCGAGCTCCACTCATCCTATCCATAATGCCTCATTCCCCAATATACCCTAGATCTTTTTTGCTGCTCGTAGAGTAAGCTTCGAGGTTTTTGTCACTCCAAAGCTCCTCCATGTTTCTTAGTGATTTTTTTCTGCCAGAAAGTGAGTTTTAGCTGACCTTTAGTTTTCCTGTTGTCTTTCCTTCCTATCTAGTTTCTTACTTAGTAGTTTTCTTTTCCTTCCTTCCTTTCCTTTCTGTCTTTTAATTGGGTTTCTGTCCAACTTAACCTTCCTGCCTTCTCCGTTTGTCTCTCTTCCTTATTCTTTAAAAAAAAAAAAAAAGGTTTTCTCTTTTCTTTGCAGTGATGATGTAGTCCAAGTCCGATCCTAAATCGGACAAACCATTAGGGTTTAAGAAATGCAATTCCTGTGGGCACAAGATTTCATTGTCTGATGCCCACAGGGAGTGAGTATACTGTCTGGAGCATACTCACTTGAATAGCCTCTGCCCTTTCTGTTCAGCTTTTCACCCACTTGCTGTAGTGGATCGGCAGAATAAGCTGATTCATAAGGGCTAGCTTCCTTCAAACTGCTCTCCAGCTGTTCCTTCTACATCAGGGGCTCAACCCCCCACCAGGAAACATAAGGAGACCCAGGAAGCCAAGAAATGTTCCCTGGATAGGTCTTCTTCTGTGTCAGAGCCGATCAAAAAGGCACCAAACTCCTTGGTTCCGACTTCCTTGGGACAGACTCTGTCATCTCCACCTTGTTGTCTTCCTCCTCTTGCTCCACTTGCTATTAGGGAGCCAAGTACATTGGCACAGAGGTCTCCCCACCAAGAGATCTCTTCTAAGATACCTTCAAGACCATCTTCTACCACTTCTTCCATCAGGTCTTCCCATAGTCTATCTGAGAATGATGTGGATAGACTGATGAGGCAGTTTCTTCAGCCACAGATCCAGATGGGGGTTTTGTCATCTCTGTTCCCCCTGGGTCTGTGAGCAGAATTTCTCCTTTCCACCCTGTTGCTCCTTCTCTGATTCGATCTTCAGTTTTGGAGCTGGTGCTTTGGTTCCAAGAGCTGAGATGTTGGAGCCAATAGTGGTGATCACTTTATCTTTGATGGCCTCCTTGACGCATTCTGCTCAGACTGCATCAGTGCCGAGTGTGTTTCAAAGCCATAGCCTTGATGTTGAGTCTAGGGGGCTTACATCAACTCTGAAGTTTTTGGAGCTGTTGCTTTCCCTTGGCGCCTCGGCTTTCGACAGCTCGGCTTTGACTCTCCCTTTCTAGTAGAGGGCTCTGGGTGCTTGGGAGGTGTCCATTCCATTGGCTTCGGCTTCAGAAGGATGACTCTCGGGTACTCCGAGTTCCTTTGCATTTGAAGTGGTGGATAGGATCCTCTCTCACCTCAGGAGAGCTTCTGTTCTTTCTCCCTTGGCACCACTCCCCACCCCCACAGATGCTGTGTCTGAGGCCTCTCATCTATCCAGCCAGTCCTGGAAAGCCTCTAGCCCATCCTATAAGTGGATCCCCAGTTTTCTTCTTACATCTCCCTGGAGCATCCCACTGAGGAGGTTCCTTGGAGGAGATGGTGTAAAATGAGGCACCTGGATTCCCCCCAGGAATCCCTTACTACTGACACTGATTTTGAGGAGGGGGAGGGGTCCCCAAGATCTCCACCTGAGGATGTGTCCTTTGCAGACATCCTAGAGACACTCTGCCAAAGAGGTGGTTGGTCTGCCCAAAACCCCACCCTGGAGGAAACAGCGCTGTTGGAGGCTTTTGGGTAGGACCCATCTACATCCTGGGTGTCCCCCCTGCAGATGCTGTCATTGACCTGGTATCTACCAGGGAATGGAAGGAACTGCACACTGTGGAGCCCATCCTGAAGAGGGCCAACATGTTTCTGAGCGCACCTACTGATAGGCCACATTGGACTAAAGGGATCCTAGTAGATGCCATGCTAGTTGTGTCAGCTACTAAGAAAGAACTGGCTCAGGAAAACTCTTCTGTCCATCCTCCTAACAGGGAGTCTAGGGCTATGGACAGGTTCGGTAAGAGAGTTTACACTTTGGCCACTCTCACCTTATGAGTGTTAAACTCCTTATCCCATTTCACTAGACTGCAAAGAGACCTTTTCAAAGAATTATCTGATTCTACCCCTGAGTCCGTCTGCTAAGGATTAGACCTTTTCTTCCAGAATGGTCACTGTACTTTCAATATCAAATGTGTCCATGAAGTTGATCTCCCTCACTCCAGAGGGCATCTCTAGGGTGGCCAGTTCGGGCATTACTGTTAGGCACCATGCCTGGATCTGACTGTGTGACTTCACAGAACCTATCAAGGTGTTATTTGTCAATACCCTTTTTGTCAGATCTTCTTTGTTCAGTCCAACAGTCTCACACTCACACAGCACACTCTCCCAGAGTGAGAAAGATGGAAAGACCTTGTTTGACATTGGAATCCATTTTTCTACCCCACAATGGTCCTTCTCTAGGAACCAGCATGGGGGAAAAAATTGTGGTTCAAGAAATCTCAAGGCCCATTTCAGGAATCTCAGGGAGACTTTCCCCCCAGAGGCAGAGGTATAACGGGTACAATGGAAGATGCCACCCCTGTGGCAGAAGGGGTCCCCAAAACACAGGAACTTGAGGTAACGGGTACAATGGAAGATGCCACCTCTGTGGCAGAGGGGGTCCCCAAAACACAGGAACTCGTGATGCCTTCTCAGACCATTCCAGCGCTGCTGAACAGTGGCCCAACTCCCCTCTTCTGGAGGCAGTTGGGGGGGCGCTTCTCCTTACACCCGCAGATCTGGGCAGCCATCATGAATGATCAGTGGGTGCTAAGGAGCATATCCAGAGGATACTTTATTCCCTTTTTGGAAACCCCAAGCCAAAGTCTCTCCTCCCCAGTGTTCCACCCAATCAGAGGGAAAAGGCAGCTCAGGAAGTTGCAAAGTTGCTACAAAAAAAGAATCATCCAGGAGGTCCCTCTAAACCAAATAGGATCGGGCACCTACTCAAGATTCTTTTTAGTACCCAAAAAGACAGGGGACCTGTGGCTGATCCTGGACTTGACATCCCTGAATAAATCGGTAAAGAATTCAAAATTCAGGATGGTCACGGTGCAGTCCATTCTACCTCTTTGAGAATGGATGACCGGATGTTCTCAATAGACCTGAAGGATGTGTACTACTACATCAAAATGGACAGGCAGTCCAGATGGTACCTTCATTTCAGGTTGGTCAGATCACTTTCATTTGATCTCAGCCCAGCCCCCAGGGTGTTCTCCAAATGGATAGTGGTTGTCACAGCCCATCTCAGGCTGCAGGGATTCTATGTGTTTCCATATCTGGACAGTGGCTCCTAACCGCTGTAACCAGGCATCTATTTGTTCAAGCCAGGGATTATTTGTTACAGCTGGGCCCCTGTCTAGGCATAACTATCAATACCAGAAATCCCAGTTGCAGCCAGTACATACCACAGACTTCAATGGAACACATTTGTACACAATTACAACATGGGCCTACCTCACATCTGACAGGATTATAAGTTTACGATCTCATAGCAGACAGATTCTAGCTATCCCAGCTCCTACAATGAATCTAGTGCTGAGGGCCTTGGGATCCATGGCAGCCACAATAATGCTGTTATTCAAGGCATGCCTACAAATAAGAGTCTTGCAGTGAACTCTAGCAGTCCAATGGTTTTTACACAGGCACCCATTCCATCTTCCGCTCAAGCTTTTGTGAGTATACAGAGACTCCCTTCTTTGGTGGCTTCATTCCCCAGAGGTCATGCAGGGACGACCTTTTGTTATTCCACCTCCCAAAGCCACACTGAGTACTGACACTTCCCAGACAGGGTAGGGTGAGCATTTTCTGGGTCGAATGGTCCAAGCATGTGGACTCCCCAAGAGACCAAATTGCATATCAGTGTCCTGGAGATGAGAGCGGTCCTTCTAGCATTGCAAGCCCTACACAGTTTTCTTCCTCTGGGAATGATTGCAGTACAGTGAGACAATATGTTAGTGGTTTGATACATCAGAAAACAAGGGGGAGTCAGATCTTACCTGTTGTGTCGGGAAGCAATGAAGGTGTGACAATGGGTGATCTCTACCAGCCGCTTTCTTACAGCAATACACATTATGGGGGAGCCAACATCCTGGCAGACAGGCTCAGCTGAGTTCTTCTGATGGCTCATGAGTGCTCCCTGAATTAGTCAGTAGCAAGTATGATTTTCCACAAATGAGGTCAACCCTGCTGTGATCTATTTACATCCCGATTCAACACAAATGCAGCATTTTCTTTGCCCTGATCCCTCCACAGGGTCAGTCACCAAGGGATGCTCTAGTTCATGCTTGGCCCACCGGTCTGCTTTGCACTTTCCCTCCATTCCCTTTAAAACCCAAAATTTCTACAAAAAGCATATAGGTTGAAGAGCAAAGCTATCCTCATTGTCTCCTTCTGGCATCATCAAGTCTCATTCACCTTTCTTTGGTCTCATCTAATTTGCCCACCGATGACTGTGGACCCAGTTTCAGATCTACTGTCTCACCCGTCGGGGCATACTCACCCAGATATTCAAGGACTTAAATTAACTGCATGGTTTCTTCAGTTACAGTGATGGCAAGACATTCCAAGCTTTCATTCCCTGTCCAAAAAAATCTTGATCTCTGCTCATATGTCCTCCAGTAGGAAAATCCACAACAGAAAATGGTAGAGGTTTTCCTTATGGGCCCAGAACGAACAGAAAGATCCTTTTACTTCTCCCATTCTGAAAGGTTTGGATTTTTTGGCTTCCCTCTTCCAAAGTGGAGCCAGTTACTCCTCTGTGAAAGTCCAGCTTGCAGCTATTTCCAGTTTTCATATTGGGAAAATTCATTATCTCTGGCTTCATCCAAACTTTGCAAAATGTTTCTGAGAGGTACCTTTTTACTTCGCCCCCTGTTCAAAGTTCCTACTTTTCTGTTGTGATCTTGACCATCGTTTTACAATCCTCAGTCCTTCCTCCGGGTTCAGGCACCTAGGCAGGGAGACATTTGCCTGTGGTACATTTGACTGGGGACACATGGCTAAAGTGACATTCAGTTGCAGGGAAATATGTCTGTTTGCAAATTTCCTGTTGGAATATGTCTGTTTGCAAATTTCCTGTTGGCAAAGAGAAGCACACACTGCCATGCTCACCGCTTTAATAACCAAATGCATGGCGGCAGAAGAAGTAATGAGTGTTGTGCTCAGTGTACAGTACATTCTTATGTAACTACAACATGTAGAAGTGTGCTACAGCATGGAGGAAATCCTGCAGGCTACTGTAGTCATATTTATTCTCTAGTATGCATTTTAGATAATATTCCCTAAATACTGTGAAAGGGATAGTGGTCCACACACTCCATTTATAAAGGCACTGCCCATTGTGCACGACATTTTACTGCCACTAACATGCCCTCTGGCCAGCCTGCTGCTGATGCCTGCCATATTTCCTGCTGTCTCATGTTCCTTTGGGGACCATGGACATTGCTTTCCCCTATACATTTGGTTATTAAATCTGTGAGGATGACAGTGTGTGCTTCTTTTTGCCGACAGGGAATTTGCAAATAGCCATATTTCTCTGGTGCTGAATGTCGCTTCAGCCATCTGTCCCCAGTCAAATGTACCACAGGGAAATGTCTCACTGCCTAGGCACCTGAACCCTCCTCCGGGTTCAGGCACCTAGGCAGGGAGACATTTGCCTGTGATACATTTGACTGGGGACACATGGCTAAAGTGGCATTCAGTTGCAGGGAAATATGTCTGTTTGCAAATTCCCTGTTGGCAAAGAGAAGCACACACTGCCATGCTCACCGCTTTAATAACCAAATGCATGGCGGCAGAAGAAGTAATGAGTGTTGTGCTCAGTGTACAGTACATTCTTATGTAACTACAACATGTAGAAGTGTGCTACAGCATGGAGGAAATCCTGCAGGCTACTGTAGTCACATTTATGCTCTAGTATGCATTTTAGGTAATATTCCCTAAATACTGTGAAAGGGGTAGTGGTCCACACACTCCAATTATAAAGGCACTGCCCATTGTGTACGACATTTTACTGCCACTAACATGCCCTCTGGCCAGCTTGCTGCTGATGCCTGCCATATTTCCTGCTGTCTCATGTTCCTTTGGGGACCATGGACATTGCTTTCCCCCTGTACATTTGGTTATTAAATCTGTGAGGATGGCAGTGTGTGCTTCTTTTTGCCGACAGGGAATTTGCAAATAGCCATATTTCTCTGGTGCTGAATGTCACTTCAGCTATCTGTCCCCAGTCAAATGTACCACAGGGAAATGTCTCACTGCCTAGGCGCCTGAACCCCCTTCCTCCTTTTGACCCTGTGGCTAAGGTAGACTTGAAATTTCTCTCATGGAAGGCAGGTTTTTTGGTGGTTATCACCACATCAAGAAGGGTTTCAGAGCTACAAGCCCTTTCTTCTAAACCCCCTTATCTAATGTTTCACAAAGATAGAGTTACTCTGTGTACCAACCCATCTTTTTATCCAAAGTGGCTATGGAAAATAATATAAATCAATCAACCTTCCTGTTTTCTTTCCCAACTTTCAAAACAAAGGAGAGTATACACTCCATCTTCTGGATATTCATAGGCAATTACATTTTTACTTGGACAGAAGTAAATCTTGCAGAAAATCAGAACAACTCTTTGTATCTTTTTCTGATGTAAAGAAAGGGTGAGACATCACCAAGGCTACCCTTGCCAAATGGCTGAGAGGTTGTATTTCCTTTGAGTACTCTTCCAAAAACAGGCTACTACCAGACAAAATCAAGGCTCATTCTACAAGGTCTATGGCAACTTCGCAGGCTTTTTGGTCTAGAGTGTCTGTTGATGACATTTGTGCAGCTGCAACTTGGTCAAATTCATATACCTTTGTTACGCACTGTAAGTTGGCCATTACCTCCTGGAATAAAACTGCCTTTGGCTCTGCAGTGCTCTGTAATATCCTTCCATGAGGGCCGCCCTAAGGTTGTTGTAGCTGGGGACTCTGTCCCACAGGTTGAGGAGGAATGACAGTGACAGCATCAGATAAAGAAGGTATTTGTTTACCATAATGTTCTATCTGTGTTGTCAATGCATTCTTCCTCAACCTTTCTTCCCTCCTTCCCCCTATCCATGACTATGAGAGACCTGTTGGGATGATTTCATGGGAACCACAGTTCCTGGTTGAGCTCCTGACTTTTATGCTTGATCTTGTGTTCATTGGTATTTACAGTGTCTGTCTTTGTTTCCATAAGATTGCTTGTGTAGGCACATTGTTGCTGCAAATTCAATCTGAGGTATATCGGGGGAACGAGGCATTATGGGTAGGATGGAAGGAGCTCGCTTTGATTTCTTAGTTTGGAAAGCAGCCAAGTTGGATCCGAGAGTTTGATCCGAAAACCCACAGGTTGAGGAAGAATGCAGTGACAATACAAATGGAATGTTATGGTAAGAATGTAACTTCTTTTTCCATTAGCCAGTTATCATATGTGTGTCCTACAATGGACTCTTTCAGTACAATGGTCTGTTCTTCAGCATTGTCTTAGCACCCTAGTCAAGATTTCCAAAGTTTGCAAGGAATATCTTTTTTGGTGGCTTCATTCAAAAAAAGTTTCTCAAGGTTGCCCCTTTGTTTTCCCACAACCAGTAGCCACAGTCACCATGGACACCTCCCAAATTGTGTGTGTGTGTGTGTGGGGGGGGGGGGGGGGTATTTCTTGGGAATGATGGCCCAAAGCACATGGTCTTTGGAGGAGGGCAATTTGCACATCAGTGTCCTGGAAATGATAGTTGCCCTACTAGCCTGCAAGCTTTTCAAGATGTTCTACCTTCATAGATGATTGCAATACATACAGACATATGTCAGTAGTCTGGTACAGCAACAAATAGGGGGGAACCAGGTCTTACCCACTGTATCAAGAGACAGTGAGAGTGTAGCACTGTGCACTCTCTTCAGTTGCTTTCTTTTGGTAATGCACATACCAGGGGGAACCAGCAAACTTGTAGACAGACTAAGCAGTTGCTTTTTGATGCCTCATGAGTGCTCTCTCAATCAAAGAGTGGCATAAAACATTTTTCAATAAATAGGGCCAATCATGCTATAACCTTTTTGCTTCTCCCCTCAACAACAAGTGCAGCAGGTTCTTTGCCTTGGTCCTACCACAGAGGGAGTTACCAGACAGTGCTATAATTCATGACCCTCAGTTCTTCTTTATACTTACCTCCAGTTAATCCTAATCCCCAAAGTTCTACAGAAAACATCTCTATTGAAGAGCATGATCATCCTCATTGTGCCCTCTTGGGCTCCTCAGGTCTAGTTTCCCTTCCTCTGGCCTCATCTTCTTTATCCACTGTGGATACTGGATCCACGTCCTGACCTTTTAAGTCACCCAACTGGGGTGCAACATCCGGGCACCAACAGCATCAAGTTGACCACATTGTTTCTCCAGTTCCAGTGATAGCTAGACTTGCTTTCTTCCCCAGTTTGACAGATTATTTTATCTTCTCAGAAGCTTTCCACTAGAAAAATTTAGAAAAGTAAATGGAAAAAGTTTTCAATCTGGGCCTTTCAGAGGGACGTGGATCCCTTCTCCACTCTAATCTTGGCAGTTCTCGATTTTTTTAGCTTTGATTTTTAACAACAGGGCGAGCTATTCTACTATTAAAATTCAACTAGTGACTATTTCAAATTTTCACTCACAAGAGAATCAGTCTTCCTTAGCTTCTTCAAGATTGTCTAAGACCTTCCTTAAAGGTACCATCTGATGTTGTCAGTCTTAATTTTATCCTTGACAGATGGTTTCGGTTCTGATATTGAAACTGACTCTACTGTTACTACAGCTTACACCAGCCAACAACTCTTGAGCTTTTCCTCTCCTTCAATTACCTCAGATCTCATTTACAGCTTTCTGAAATGGTCACATTTGCCATTGCTCTTGAGTTTCAGTGAGTTAGGTAAACTCTGTTTATTTCAATCCTTTTTCTTGTTCTGCTATTTCTTAAATTTTTTCCTTACAGTTAGTGTATTCGTATACTGTCATTGTTGTTACTTTTTCCCTTTACACTTCTGTGTAATTTCCCATTATCATTGTTGATAGTTCCCCCTCTCTCGTCATTTTTACCCCTTTCCCGTACATGCTTGTGTACTCCTCCGACTATCACTGCTGATAGTTTTTCTTCCCCTCTCTTTTTTCAAAATAATAAAAATAAATCTTCTTTGTCAGTTCTGTCTATATGCTTAGTGCGAGTGTGAGTGTAAGTGGCTGTCTTCTAGCTGCATACCCTTTGTTGACATGGCTGAGAAAGGTAAGGACCCTTCTGACTTTAAAAATGCCAGAAGTGCAGTCTTAAAATACCTTCATCAGATTTTCATTCTCTCTGTGTCTATTGTCTTGGTCCCATCCATTTACAAGAAGACTGCAGCATTTTCCATGCATTTAGCCGTCGAGCCCTTGTTGAAAGGTGCAATAAGCTAATTTTGAAGCACCTGCTTCTCTCAGTATTTAGTGAAGCCCTGTCTTCTGTAGACAAAGCTAAAACAGACATCGCATTCCCCTACACTCTCATCTTCTGTGGACAAAGGAAAGAAAAAGAGTTTCTCTGTTCTGACCTCTCCATCAGTTCCAAAAGCAAACAAACTGAAACCCCCAGTTCCAAAAGTGTAAGTAAGAACCACAGGTCTCTGCTTCTAAAACTCTGCTGCCAACAACTACTGTAGCACCTATTGTTATCTCAAGTCCTTCAACTTAGAAGGCCTCAGTATAGAAAAGCATTTCTGCCTTACCTTACATGATTAAGGACATAATACCTAGACCTACGTATTCACCTTCTGTTGACCCTTTCATTGGAGAGCTCCCGGAGGGTTTTATGCAGAGACCTAGAGTCCCGTGGAGAGGCTGGTGAATACAATTCTATGGGCTGGAGGACTTTCAGATCTCTCGGTGCTGACTGTACTGGCTTTGGAGTTATTTGCTTCTTTAGAACTGGTACTTTCCTTTAACTCTTCGGTGGCTTCAGAATCAGAGACCTCCCTGAGCCATAGCTACTCTGTTGGTTCTGGGGGGCAGATATCAACTCTGTTTATTTTGGAGCTGGCCCTGCTCCTTAGAGCTTCAGCTTGAGTTAGTTCGGCACTGGCTTCTGAGTCAAGGGTCGGTTCTTCGGAGTGGGGAGTGACCCCAGTCCTGAGGCAGTCTATCTCTGTTCCTGGCTTCCTTCTGTCTTTGGGGGGGCCCAGCCTTTGAGGCTATGGAGAGGGCCCTCTCACGGTGACTCAGTCAGCGCTTCCCCCTTGAAACAGGTACCCCCCCAACTCAATTATTCTTCTTGCCTCTCCACTGGGACAACTGGTGCTGAAGTCTCAGGTTTCACAGGCCCAGGTTCTGTCATCTTCTAATACCTCCCCAGATTATCCCCCTGAGGAGGTCTCAGAAAAAGAAGTGCAAGAGGAAGCACCTGGATTACCCCCAGAATCAGTTACAGAGGACACAGAGTTCAGTGAGGGGGAAAGATCACCACGGTCACCTCCTGAAGAGGTCTCATTTGGAGACATCTTAGAATTTTAAAACAGAGAGGTGGCTTAAAGTCCCAAAACCCTTCCTTTGAGGAATCTGTTTATTTGCAGGTTTTGGCACCCACTCATCTACTTCTTGGGCGACTCTACCTGCTGATGAACTTATTCAGTTGATTTCACAGCAGGCGTGGAAGGCTTCAGACACCATCGAGCCCATCCCTAAAAGACCTGATAAAATACTATCTGCCCCTGAGGATAAGCAGTTTTGGTCAAGGGGTTAGCTGTGGATGACATGGTCGTAGCGGCCGCCACTAAAAAGGAACTGGCTGAGGAGAGTTCCCCTGTCCATCGACCCAACAGGGAGTCTCCAGCTATGGACTGATTTGGGAAGCGGGTCTGCACTTTATCAACTTCACTATAAGGTCCATGAACTTCTTGGCACATTTCCTCAGACTCCAACAGGATCTGGTTAAGGAATTGTCAGACATCCTGGCGGGAGCTATAGCTGAGGGAGTCCAAGAGACAGTGGATTCCCAGTTAGCCACCCTGGAGTCTGCTGATCACTCATAGAGCTGAAAGGACTTCCAGAGCAGCGGGTACAGGCATAGCCATAAGGAGACACTCCAGGATGTGCCTGTGTGACTTTGCGGAACCATTCAAGTCTTCTTTCATCAATGCTCCCTTTGACAGAACATCCTTGTTTGACCCAAAAGTAAAAGAGACTTTATCCAGGTGTGAGAAGGATGGTAAGACCCTTTCTGCTGTGGACGTATATTTCTCCACCCCCCCCCCAAAGTCCTTTTCTAGGAACCAGAGGAATGGTGGAAAAATGTGGTTCAAAAATCCCAAGGGCCTTTCCAAGACGCATGTGGAAGGAGTTCACCCATGGACAGAGGGGGGACAGAACAGAAGACACTGCCCTCACGGCAGAGGTGGTCCACAAAACCAGGACTTCAGGGATCCCTTTCCAGGAAGCCCTTTTAGCGCACCTGAAGGAAGACCCAATTGTCTTCCTCTGGAAGCAATCATAGAACGTTTGTCCTTGCAACTAAATGCCTGACTATACATAACAACAGATTCTTGGCTGCAACAGATCAAATCTAGAGTCTATATCATTCCCTTATTCTCAACTTCCCCCTGTACACAAGAAAATCCCCGATGTTCCACCCAATCAGAGGAATTCAGCAGTGCAAGAAATTCAAAAACTGCTGGGCAAAAGAGTCCTCCAGGAAGTCTCGCCAGACCAGAAAAGATCTGGAACCTACACAATATTGTTTTAGTGCCAAAAAAGACAGAGGACTGGAGACCCATTTTGGATCTCAGTGTGCTGAACAAATCTGTTTGACAAACAAAGTTCCGGATGGTAACAGTACAGTCTATTCTTCCCTTTCTGAAGAAAGATGACTGGATGTGCTCAGTAGATCTTCAGGATGCGTATTACTATATAAAAATGAACAAACCCTCCAGAAAGTTCCTCCGCTTATGACTGGGAGCCAATCATTACCAATTCAGAGTACTGATGTTTGGCCTCATCACAGCCCCCATGATGTTCAGCAAATGTATGGCAGTAGTAGCAGCTCACTTGAGACTGCAAGGATTTTGGGTGTTTCCATACTTGGACGACTGGCTCATAACCGCTTCAACCAGGCATCAGTTAATAGTAGCCAGAGATTCCACTATCAATATCTGTGCCCATCTAGGGATTTTAATAAATCTCAACAAATCACATTTAATGCCAGCACAAATTTTAGAATTCATAGGGGCTGTAGTAAATACTCAAACTACTGTAGAAACCCACTCCTCCAGAAAGACTTCAGAGATTAGCAGTACAAGTTCAAAAGATACTCTGCAGAAAGAGAGTTCCTGCCTGACTAGTTTTGCAGGCACTAGGGTCGATGGCAGCATTGATAACTTGAATACCTTTAGCCAGGTTTCCCATGAGAATTCTGCAATGGCTACTAGCTTCCCGGTGGTCTTTCCTTCACTAGCCCTTGTCAGACCAAATCCTGATGATCAATTGTTGCAAGATAGATCTTTTTTGGTGTATGCATTTCGAACAAGTTGTCAGTGGTTGTCTCTTTTGTTTTTCCAGAGCCTACGGCTATAGTGACCATTGATGCCTCCCAGATGGGGTGGGGTGGAACATTATTTGGGCAGGATGGTTCAAGGCACTTGGTCCCCATTAGAGGCCAGCTTGCACATCAATGTCCTGGAGCTAAGAGTAGTGCTTTTTGTATTGCAGGCCTTTCAGACAACTCTTTCTCAGGGGACTATTGCAATTCAAACAGACAATATATCAGTGGTTTGGTACATCAACAAACAGGGAGGAATCAAGTCTTATCCCCTTTTGTCAAGAAGTCCTCAGTGTGTGGCAGTGGGCGATCTCTTCTAACTGCTTTCTAGTAGCAGTGCACATTCCAGGGAGTTCCAATGTGATTGCAGACAAGCTGAGCAGATATATCCTTCAGCCTCATGAGTGGTCTCTCAAAAGTGGCAAAAATGATCTTCCATCATTGGGATCGACCTTGCTGTGACCTGTTTGCTTCCCCTCTAAACAAGTGCAACAATTACCTCGCCCTGATTCCCCCTCTGGGGAAAGTCACCTAGAGACACTGGCCTCCTGATCTCCTGTATGCCCTTCCGCCAGTTCCTCTAATTTCAAAATTTTTACAGAAAGCGCTCTGGTTGTGAAAAGCACAGTAATCCCCATTGCCCCATTTTGGCCTCAACAGATTAGGTTCCCCTTCCTGTGGCCTTATCTGATTCAACAACCTTGGATTCTGGACCCAGTTCCAGATCTACCATCACATCAGATGGTCTTGTTCACCCAGACATTTTGAACCTCAAGCTGACAGCATGGTTCTTCCAATTACATTAGTTGCCAGGTGTCTTAATATTTCCTCTCCAGTATACCACATCCTTTTGTCGGCTCATAAACCTTCCACTTGGAAACTGTACTGTAGTAAATGGAAGAGATTCACCATTTGGGCCCACGAAAAGCAAATAGACCCCTTTTTTACTTCTGTAGAACATATCTTTTTAGCTCTCTTTTCAGTGCTGAAGCTTCCCCTTCCACCATCAGATTACAATTTAGCTGCAATTTCTAATTTTCATGATGGTATAGAAAAACATTCTTTACCTCCCATAAACTTTGTAAATCATTCCTAAGAGGCACACTTTTGCTACACCCCCTTTCAAAGATCCCACTCCTCCTTATGATCTGAACTTAGTATTACAGGCCATGGTACATTCTCCCTTTGAGCCCTCTGCAGAATGTGACATGAAGTTTTTATCTTGGAAAATGTTTTTTCTGGTAGCCATCACCTCCACCAGAAGGGTTTCAGAGATCCAGGCATTGTTGTCTGAACCCCCTTATCTGATTTTCCACAAGGATAGAGTGTTTACAAACAAACCCCTCCTTTCTAATCAAGGTAGTATCAGAGGCTAACATCAATCAAACCATTAATTTACAGGTTTTCTTCCCAAATTATTCCAACAAAGGAGAATATGCCTTACATTTATATGGTGTTCATAGACAATTAAATTTTTATCTTTACTGAACAAAAGACATTAGGAAATCAAGTCAACTGTTTGTTTCTTTTTCCAGTGCAAAGTTGGATGAGGCACTCAACGAGGTAGCTCTGGCAAGATAGTTGAAAGATTATATTTCATTTATTTTTGCTAAGAGTAAATTAACCTTGCCTAAGCCCGTGAAAACACATTCTACAAGCTTTATAGCCACTTCAGCAGTTTTTGCATGATATATGTGCAGCAGCTACTTAGGCTTCTCCCCATACCTTTATTACTCATTACAAATTGAACTTAGTCTCTAGGGTAAGATTGTCCTTTGGCTCGATGGTGCTTAGGAATATCCTTCCATGAGTCCACCCAAGATTTTAAATAGCTGGGGACTGTGTCCCATCTGTCAATGATAAAATGAAGATTGACAACATCAGATAAAGGAGTTATGTACTTGCCATAACATTCCATCTGTGTTGTCCCTCTTCATTTATCCTTGACTTCCCTCTCTCCATCACCATTTTTGGTGGAGCGGGTAATATATTGTTAAAGTATTATGTTTATTCAAAGACAGTAAGATATGGTTTCCATCTAGCTTCCTTATATTAAGGTATATATGTGTTTATTTGTTTATATACTTTCTGCAAACTCAATCTGAGGTAATTGAGGGAGAGGTATTGTGGGTAGTGGTGAAGCTTGGGAGTTTTTGGCTGGTGCTAGCTGTAGTAACAGCCGAGTCAGTTCCGATATCAGAACTGAACCCACCTGTAAAGGATAAATAAAGATAGACAACACAGATGGAATGTTATGGTAAGTACATCATTTTTTTTTTTTTTTTACTTAGACCCCCGGTTAAAAATCCTACACCCCTTGGGATTTGACTGTTCTTTTACAGGCTCTTACCCAACCTCCTTTTGAGACTTCTGCGAAGAGTGACCTTAAGTTCTTGTCCTGGAAGACAGGATAAGGTCTTATTATGCACATTCCCATCTTTTCTCCCTAAGGTGACTTCCAAATCCAACTTAAATCAGGTCATCAATTTACCTGTATTCTTTCTGAAATTCTCAAACAAAGGAGAATATATGCTGTATCTTCTGGATGTGCATTGGCAGCTTAGATTTTAGTTGCACAAAGCACAGGATTTCAGGAAATATGACCAATTGTTTCTATCCTTCTCCAAGAACAAACTGGACAAAGCAGTTTCTAAAGTTACTCTTGCCAAATGGTTAACTTGATTATATATTGTTTACTTATAAAGAAAGAGGTTAAACTTTACCCAAACCCCATAAAATACATTCCACAAAATCTATGGCCACTTCATCGGGTTTTTGGTCAAGAGCATCCATAGATGATATTTGTGCATCTGCCACTTGGTCCAGTGCCCATACCTTTATTGCTCATTATAAGTTAGGCATACTATCTAGAAATAGGGCTGCATTTGGTTGTGGAATATTCTTTCATGAGGCCCACCAAAGGTTCATGTAGCTGGGTACTCTGTCCAATCATTGGAGGAATGAATGAAAATGACAATAACAGATACAAAAATTATGATCTACAAAAGTAAATGCATAACAATGCATCTGTGTTGTCCATTTTCATTCTTCCTCAACTCTCCACCCTCCAACCCCCTTCCCTCTTTCCTAGTGAGATCTAAGGGATATCGTTTAGGAAGTTTACCTCTTCCCTGCTTTGAGCTCCAGCCTTTTTATATATCCTAATCTTGCTTGTTTATTATATTAGAATGTCATGAGTTTCTTATTGTTGAGGCAGTAAACTTAATTTGAGGTACACTACCAGGAGAGTGAGACATTATGGGTAAAGGGAGGAGCTCAAGAGCTGAATCAGTGAGCCTGGTAAAAGCAGTCAAGTTGGATCCGAGGTCGGATCAGGGACCTATCAGTTGAGGAAGAATTAAAATGGATTACATAGATTCAGCATTATGATGAGTACATGTTTTGTTTTTTGTCATATCATACTTCTATTTATCAGATACCCTCTAAATCCCTGGACCTAGTCTTTCAGAACATACTGCAAACAAGTTATATTCCATAAGGGGTGAGCTTTTGCTGTGCACACTGCCTTATAACCTACCTTGTCCTATAACAAAACATTAACTGGAAATCCTAAGTTCTTGCACTGATTGGAATGCTGTCTGTTTTGTGCAGTGTAACTATAATTAATCTAGATAAAAAAAGGAGTAAAACAGTGAAATCATGTTTTCTGGGCTTGACCCGTGGCTCTATCACAGAAAATCATGCAGTTTCAAGAACAGAAGAATAAGCAGACTGTTAAAGGAATGACAATAAGAGAGAATCACATGCTTTGAATTCCTTATGCTGGCAAGAGATGGGATGACTGACATGGTGACATGCGTAGTCCATAGATGTAAACTAAGTTAAATTGTAGTTTCTGTGAACTAAATATTATAAATCTTTGCCTGAAATAAGGAAATGAATGTTGTTCCATATATTTCCTTAACCTGTATTTTTTTTTTGCAGCATTTTTATGCTTTTTGTGATATGGATTTTCCACAAATACAGCTCTTTGGCACAGGTATGAATGTTTCCGGTTTCTGGTTAGAAAACTAATGCTAAACAGATTGCTTTTGCATTAAGTTTTGTTAATTTTTTCACCAGAGATGACATATGATGGTATATTAAAAAAAAAAAAAAAAAAAAAAAAAACATGGTTACAGATGGTGATGATTGTGGGAACGTTTCTTGATAAGGTGAAAATCTAGTGTGCTTTGACCTTGAATTGCCTTTAGAGTGTTAAGCTGCTATAAAATCTTTTGAGTCAGGGCATTTGAGGACAGTTAGATTCTGTATATGTATTCAAAGTGCACAATATTTTCACATTAATCTTAGTGTTCTCTCTACTAATTAAATCATTTTGTGTTATCAGATACATTATGTAGGGTGTAAATATACAGCACTGCTAATATTCGAGAGCTGCCTGTCTTAGAATATAACTCTAGCTACACTTATATATACTACACTGCAGAAAACAAATTTCGACAGAGCAATATTGCATGTCAGACTTTATAAAAATGGTCTTTGTGTGTTGCAGTTAAATCTGCAGTGTCACTGAGATAGGAAGAAATTGTCAGTAAAATAAATTATCTCCTAAGACTAAGTGCTTCATTAGTTGTGTAAGGTGACCAATAATAGTTGAAATTGCTGCAGCAGATTTAATGCATTGTCGCCTTTGTTTTTTTTTAAGCTGTGATACTTTTAACAGGTGAATTTTCTTAATTTTTTTCTTCTTCTTACTTTTTATCTGTGCAATTCACCAGACTAAATGTTGTTGACATGTTTAAATGTGCTACTCAGAATGGATTATAATGTGTTTCTAAGCATGATATGTAATGGTGGACATTTCATTTTATGTGATTGTGTGCAGGTGACTGCGTGTCACTGATTTTCTCATTTAAGCTAGTTCATGAATGCATGTACCCTAACAACTTTCTGCAGCGTATTAGTGTCAGCTTTTGTCTGAAAATGTTTGTGATGAAACATTGAAACACTATGTATGGTTGCAATTCATGTTTACAGTTCAGAATGTTAACACTAAGAAGGCACTGTCAGAATGCTGATAGTTCATTTTACCTATAGGTTAGAATATTGACAGTTTGGAATGCCAACACATAGTAAGTGGTTTGGTTTGGGGGTGAGAGTGCATTTGTAAAAGTGTTCACAGGTAATGATTAGGGTTAAGAGTTAGGTAAGGGAATAGCTTTAGTGTTGTGTTTTTCTGTTGTTTTTGTGTTTGTGTGCACATCTGAGCCTTTCTTTTATAGTGGTAATTTTATGGAAGTTTTTTTTTTTTCTAAGGTAAGGTGCAGGGCTTAGTTGCACAGTTAGAATTAGCACGTTATTAAAGTGTACGGGGAGCTTCAGTTTCCTTAACACTGTTAGTATTCAAACAAACCAAGCCTTGTGTTTTTTAGGATGAATTTTTTGTTTGTTTTTGAATATATATTTTGCAGACTTATAGTGCTTGTCTTTTTTCCATTAAGTTAATTTGTGTTAGGTATTTTGATGTGTTGATATTATGAACTGTCAGTGTTTTGGGGTCGACACTTTGTGCTTATGTACATTTTTATATATCGGTATTTTTAAATATATCTACATGCGTGTGTGTGTGTGTGTGTGTGTGTGTGTGTGTGTGTGTGTGTGTGTGTGTGTGTGTGTGTGTGTGTGTGTGTGTGTCACAGTTTACACAAACTGCCCCATGGTAATGCTGATAAGGACTAAATGTTTCCACAGTGGCTGTTGCAGGACAACAAAGTCCCATATAAAAGTGACACACAACACAGAAATTAACTCGTTTGTAAGAAAGTTAAAGTGAAGTTGATAACTAAGGCTGCAGTTTATTTAGTTGCTGTTTTAACTATAAATGATTACACAAAGAGTGTTGTGTGTTGCATCCATTTCCATTGTTCCATTCTGCTAACTACTAAGTTGATTTCCTATGAAATGAGACCTTGCTTTATTTAAGCTTCTTGTGTCAGGTCTTTTGTACTGCATCCTAGCTACACTGAAATGATAGTACAGGTGACTTGTGGCTGCCATAACTTGACATTAAGCAGGAGACAGAAAGGACGTTGTTGATTAATGCATGTTTGTAGAAATTTGATCACATTTCCATTTGACGACAGAATCTAAAGCTAGTGCTGTTATTATCAATGAGATTGGGCATGCCATTAGCCTGCAGCTATTTGAAATGTGCACTTGTACTTCCCACAGTTTGTTAGCAACTTGGGAAGATAAGAAAGGAAATAGTGGGACATGAGAAACTTGTACCTCACTTTCATCTGGTTTTCATTTTGTCACTCTTACTTTCATTTATTTCATATATAAAAGAAAGAAGATATAGACAGTGTCAGTTAATATGTAAACTAGATATATGCAGGTATATGTGAAGACATGTGAAGGCTGCCAGCCTAGCTAGATAGAATTTTGTAGATAATTCTATGTCTTTGTAAATATTAATAAAAGCCATAGGCTTGTTCTCTTAAATGTAAGAAGACTGTATTGGATGTTAAACTGCAAAAATGTAACAACAGTGCAGTGCACTCTGCTGTAAGAAAGCTGATAAGTCAAGCATTTTATGACTGTTTGATCTCAGGGCTCAGAGCCATGGTGTCTGAACCAGCAGCTTCTTTCTATTCTTTTGAGACCAGAGTTAATTGCTAGATTTTACATATATAATGTCTTTAATTGCTGTGTTTTTTTGACCAGGTGCAGGCTTACTAAGAAATGTAAATGTAGAGTTTCTGTTAGCTGGGAAACCAGAGAATTGTTAAGAATGATGTAATCTAAAATGAGTCAGCAGGATGTATTATCAATTTAAAGGACTTTCTCAGAGACAGAGCGAGGGCATTTTGGATTTTGTCTAAAGCTGACAACAACTCACTAGTACTCTGCTTTGCTCTATATGTAAGTTTATTTAGAACTGTGATTACTCTTAGAAAATAGTATGTTTAGTCTAGCTGTTTTCTGTATTGATGTCAGAACTATTCTAATGTATTATTTTAAGCATTTTCCTGTGATCTCTAAACTCTTTAATAACACTGTGTAGTAAGAAGTATTGTCTTGTGTTTTTTTTATTATTTATTATTAAATATTTTTAAACCTTTCAACTGTGGCTGTTTTGTGTAGAGATAATTTAAGCTCTAGAGTACATTGCATGTATATAATGATACTGGCCATACCACTACAATAGCTTTAGCCCTGGGTCACACTTGTTATCTGGATAGTAATATAGCACAGTAAAAACTGGACACCCTTTGGTAAGGGCCTTTTTAGTAGCTGATACTAGTGGTTGGTGGCAGCTGGGTACTACCTTATAGACTGGCAGGAAGGGGCATAGCTGGAGAACCTGTGCCAACCTTTCCCAGGAGTGTCTCTGTGTTTATATATAACTCATCTCAAAGTGTGTGTGTGTGTGTGTGTGTGTGTGTGTGTGTGTGTGTGTGTGTGTGTGTGTCAGCTACTTGGGCAGGGACACAAAGCAGTAATCGGACAGAGAGGGTGCTAGAGGTTTTAGCTTGCCCACTAGGCTGAGATCTGGACCCTATAGCTGTGCCAGTGGAGAGTCTTACTGCAGATCTGGAGGGAAAGGGAGAAACCAACCCCAGACTAACTGTGATCTCTGTCTGCTCTTAAGGGAAATTGTACTTTACTGTGTGTTTATTTGTTATCCTTCCCAGTGTGGATGCCCCTCACTGTTGTTAGTGGTGAGGATTGAGGCTCCTTGATTACTGTGTCAGTGCATGGGTATCACAGTATATAAGCATTGTAATGCCATATGTTAACACAGAATTAAAGGCTACCTCCCTCCCAGTCAAGTTGATTTTGTTTTGCATTAGCCAACAGAACAAATCAGTGTAAAACTTGTGTTTATTCCTGTAAACTCCAAGTAACATATTACTGTATTTCTTGATTATTGGAAATAACTAGCATGATATCAGTATGTATTTTACTATAATCACAAAACTTTTTTTAATTGTATTTAAACTACCTTATGCATTTTGGTAGTTTATAACAATGTCAATCAGTCATGACTTGCATTGTGCATATCATTCAAATGGTTGTTTAAATGAGAATATATCATCTGATGTTGTCAATCTTCATTCATTCTTGACAGATGGGGGTTTGGTTCTGACTCCATGGAACCTACTCGGCTGTTATACATAACTCGCGCCAACCATCAACTCTCAAGCTAAGGCTCTACCCACAATGCCCTTCTTCCCATTACCTCAGATCTTGTTTGCCGCGTGGAAAATTGGACGTGTCAGCCAATGTTCTCAGCTAAGTGCTTTACAATTGTCTTTGCCATTATCATTTTTTGGCTGATTTTGAGTTAAGACTCTGTATATCCGTATTGCATACTGTTGCTAACTAGTTTTTTGCGTGAGTGACTGTTTTAACCTTTCTGCCCATACCCCTTTACCTTACAGTAACTCTCTTTACCATAGTTGGTGACAGGCCTCTTTCTTCCTTCTCCTCTTACCATTGGTAGTCTTTCATACCATCATTGGTATTCTTCTTGTTCTTTCATCCCATTTTTTTCTCCCTCTTCATCCCTTTACCCACTGGGTAATTTTCTATACCATTGTTGGTATATCCAAAAAAATAAAACACTTTCGATAACGTTTCCTCTCCCTTTTCTGAGCGAGTGCAGTCTGTGTGTGTGTGTGTGTGTGTGTGTGTGTGTGTGTGTGTGTGTGTGTGTGTTTCACCGTCTAGACTATTTTTGATATAGCAGAGAAACAAAAGGGGGCATTTGGGTTTAAGCAGTGTCAGGACTGTGGCAGAAAGATTCCCAATTCTGATGGGCATGTTTCTTGCATGTATTGCCTGGGTACCCCTCACTTGGATGTATCTTGAAATATTTGTAAGGGCTGTAGCTCCTGGACTCTAGCAGAGAGGCGCAATAAGTTGATCTTCAAAGGTTTGTTGAAGTGTCCTTGTGGCAAATAAAATCACAGAAACTCCAGGTTCCAACAAGTTCTTCAGAACCAAAAGATAAGGTACCAAAAGTGACATTATCATCACCTCCGGCACCGAAGACAACACACTCAACATTGGTGCTGTCAAGTACTGAACAGATTCAAACCACTTTGGCACTGACTATTGCTTCGGCACCAATTACCTCTTCGGCACTGACAATAATTTCATCCTTTCATTCAGTTCCACCTTCCCCTTCCATACAATAGCCCATGGTGCCAAAAGTCGATCCATTAAATTTACCCCGGACTAGATATTCCCCATCAATAGACCCCTTTTTGGGTCAGCAACCAAGCCCCTTTCTGGACAGGCCTGAGTCCCTTTCGGGAATGTCAATCCATTCCTCCAAGAGCCTCTCAGAATTGGACATAGTCAGATTGGTAGACCAGCTTTTAGCAGCCAGAGGGCTTCCTGCACCCTCACAAACCTCTCTTCCATCCAGAGCCGAAGCTTATTCTCCAAGGACTCCTCCAGTTCTTCCTCCTTCAACCTCTTTTCAGGGTTTGGAGCCCCTTGCTTCGACGCTCCTGGTACCAGCTACCTTGGTGCTGATGGTGGACCTCACCTCAGCATCGGAGTCTGTTGACTTTGGCTCCTTTGGATTCATCGTACACCCAGGACAGAGGTTTGTCCATTGGTTTCCAAGATCCTTGGACCGGTTCCAGTTATTTCCACAGTGCCGTCTGTGGCTCTCTGGACCATGGCAGTTTCAAGCAGTCGCTCGGCTCCTACTCTGGGTGTTGGCTCTTCAGAGCAGGGTGTGAACCTGGTTCTGAGGTTGTCATTCTTGGTTTTGGGTTCCCATCCCTCTTCAGGCAGGCCCACCTTCCAGATTATGAAAAGAGCTTTGGCCTCAGCAGGCTCCCAGCTGGTGCCATATTTTTGTTTCCCCCTGGTTTACAGCTGCTGCAGTCTGCTACACCTGGACAGTGGGTACAAGAGCTGCAAGATACCCTGGTTCAGGGCCCCCCCTCTTCGGAGTCTTCCTCAAAACGTCCCCCAGATAAGACATGCAAAAGGAAGCACCTAGATTCTCCAGAAGAATCAGTCACTGAAGACACAAATTACGGTGAAGGGGAAGGGACCCCACAGTCACCCCCGGAAGATGTCTCTTTTGGTGACATCCTGGAAATATTAAAACAGAGAGGTGATTGGAAGTCCTCCAACCCATCCTCTGAGGAATCTGTAGTCTTGCAAGCTTTTTGTGCCTGCCCATCTACTTCTTGGGTGACCCCACCTGCTGACGACCTAGTTAAATTTATTTTAAGCGCTTTTCGTCAGCACATATGAGCTGACTTCTTCGGAAACAGAGCCACTGACAACATAACCATTTAAAAAGGCTCAATAATCAACCTACGTCATACAATTAACTCCGTTAATTCAGTTTTAAAAAAGTTTTTAAACATTTAAAGCTACAAGAGCCATAAATGGTGGCAAATATCTAAACTCTAAATACATATAAAAAGCAGAGAGTGCATGAGTCACATCAACTTATTAATGTAAAATCCATATAGTTATGTTGAAACAAGAAGAAGTCAGCTCATATGTGCGGACGAAAAGCGCTTAAAATAAGTTTACTCCTTTTGGCTGTCTTCCGCTGTTCATGGCTTTTTTGTTGTCCCTGTTTGGTTTTGTTTTAATTTTACAGTTACATGGCAACAGGCATGAACGGAATTGATAGTCAATTTAATCCTCTGGACACTCCAGGGGTGTTGTTAAATAACTCAAATGCTGGAGACTCAATGGATGTGAACATCACTCCGGTCATGGGTAGTTCCTGGGATGTTTTGGCATCCAAACTTGACGGCATTTTTTTAAGATTGACGAAGCTGGATTTAGACCAACATGGTCTACAACAGCCTGTACTGTCTCTATCTGAGTCAGTTAAGTGGCAAACTAACAGTGAAGTGGAGAGAACGCCTATTTCACCTAATTCTAGTGTGGATAGGTTGATAGTAGAAAGGCTTCACATTAACAATGAAGCGGGAGTACCTAATACTGTGAACCAACGCATTTGCAGCAACGCATTGGGTCAGCAATGACGAGTCAACAAAAAGGACCTTTCTCCCCAAAACCTCCCACGGGCACAGGCCCCTTTTAAGGCTATAAACCTCCTGTTCCCCCTTCCTTGGTGGATGAAATTCCCCCCTTTCAATAAAATTGTTTCCCTCCCCCCTCCCCCAGATTTCTTTTTAACCCCCAGCCCCTGCCAAACCAGACAGATTTTACAGGGTGCCAGATACTCATCACCACCTTTACAAGGCCCCACTTGCAGACCCAGAAACTATATCCCAGGGTCCCAAGGCAGTAGCACCACAGCTAAAACCCTATTCCTTCTGAAGGGGCAAGGTCATAGACAGATGGGGTAAAAGGTCTACACTTCAGCTACTCTCTCAGCTAGAGCTTTAAACTGTCAGTTTCACATGATACAATACCAAGAGTTTATGCTTGATCAGTTAACTAAAAAGCTAACCACTGATGAATCTCTTGATAAGAAATATGTATTAGAATGGTAAATAACATACAACAGGTTAGCAACCATTCCTTAAAATGTGGCTATGATGCACTGGAGGCTTCATTTAGATCAGCCATGACAGGCACAGTGATAAGAAGGCATGCATGGCTAAGGGAACAAGCTTTACCGGATCATGTTAAAGCTAAGTTGCTAGATGCTCCTATGGAAAGACAAGTTTGTTTGGTACACCTGCCCAGCAGGTTATGAAGAAAATGGAAGAAAAGGCAAAATCTGTTCAAACTGTTAAAGATTTCTTGCAGGTTCAACCCCCAAGGTTTAGCAGGAACTGGCCTGCCAAAAATTGGTCCTTTCCTGACTCCACAAAATTTCAAAGGGGCAGGAATAGACGTTCCAGAGGCAGAAACCAATCCAGAGGAGGTGCCTACAGAGGACGACAGTGGCAAGGTAACAACAGAGGCACAGACACAGCCACTGCCACTACATCAGCACAACCACAGTGACTTAATCCTAAATCCGCCTACCAGGGAACAAATAAAGAGGAATGCCAAACCTACCTCCAAATCAAAAAACAGAGGCTCTACGCCAGATAATGGAGTTAGCAAGCATGAGAGCTGTGGAAAGAGTGCCAACAGCAGAACAAGGAAAGGGGTTCTACTCCAGACTATTCCTAGTTCCAAGAAAGGAAAAAAGTTGGAGACCAATTCTCGACCTGTCCACCTTAAATACATACATCATTGTCCCAAAATTCAAAATGCTGACCCTACAGCAACTTCTTCCCATGCTGGGCAAGGAGTCTTGGCTGGTAACTCTAGATCTCAAGGAGGCATACCTGCACGTCCCCATTCGACCAATCTGCAGAAGATACCTCAGATTTCTTGCAGGATCAGAGCACTATCAATTCTCAGCATTGCCCTTTGGCTTATCTACTGCCCCGAGTATTCACAAAATGCCTGGCATCAGTAATGCCATTGCAGACTACAGGAATTCAAATTTACCCATACCTGGACGACTGCCTGCTACAAGGGGACAACAAAAGCAAGCTGACAACAGATTTACAAAGGGTCATTTACTTGCTACAAGGACTGGGATACACAGTCAATTTACAAAAGTCAAGGCTGATACCATCCCAAACAAGGACATTCTTGGGCGGAATTGGACACAGTACAACAAATGGCATTCCTGACTACAGAAAAACAAAAGAACTTCCTCTTTACTTCTTGGCACTAACAAAACTGAACAAGTTAACAGCAAGAAAAGTTCTGCAGGCCTTGGGCTTCATGGCATCATGCATAATCTTGGTCCCATTTGCCAGACTACATATGAGGAAACTACAGTGGTACCTAAAGAATTTATGGTCCCAACACAGACACAGTCTAGAAACAGAAATCCCACTAATTCCATGCTTAAAACAGGAGTTCCTATGGTGGGCTCAGGCATGCCAGTCAAACCCAGGCCTTCCCTTTCAGATGTCAACCAAGCCAGACCATCACAACAGACGCTTCAGACCTAGGATGGGGGGCCCACATGCTGGACAAATGCGTGCAAGGATTGTGGACACAGGATCAACTTCACCTGCACATCAATCTAAAAGAAATGCTGGCAGTAAAACTGGCAATCCAAAAGTTCAAACCATTTCTCAAAGAGGGCCAGTTGATGATAAGGACAGACAACACCACAGTCATGTGGTACATCAACAAACAGGGAGGCACTCATTCATACCCCTATGCAGAATGACCCTTTGGGGCTGTGGACCCTGGCACTCAGCTACAACATTCAGTTACAGGCAATATTTGTACCGGGAAAGACAATACTCTAGCAGACATATTAAGCAGAACCACGGATGCCCGAATGGAAGCTGCACCGGACATCTTCAAGACCATCTCAAGAAATGGGGAATGCCACAGATAGACCTATTATCACCTCTCAATCACCAGCTCAAAAATTCTGCACAAGGACATTCCACCCACTAGCATGGAAAGTGGACTCACTCTCCTTCAACTGGAAAGGCCTAAAGCATATGCATTCCCACCTCTTCCTTTGATACACAAGGTACTACTAAAATCAAGGAAGAACGCCAAGGATAATCCTGATAGCTCCAAACTGGCCAAAAAGGGTTCTTGAATACAAGTAAAATCACCTACAAAAAAAAGTTCCTCTTATTTGCACTTAACAAACAGCAAAAAGTTCTGCATTGGGATGGCACATGATAATCTGGGCCCCTTTCCAGCGCTAAGTGCCAAAGAATTTATGTCCAAACGCCAGTCTAGAAACAGAAATCCACTATTCCATCAAAACATTCCTACCAGCATGATCAACCAGGCCCCGCCACCAGAACCATCACAACAGACTTCAGACCTAGGATGGGGGCCCACATGCTGGACAAATGCGTGCAAGGATTGTGGACACAGGATCAACTTCACCTTTTTTTTTTTTTTTTTTTTTTTTTTTTTTTTTTTTTTTTTTTTTTTTTTTTTTTTTTTTTTTTTTTTTTTTTTTTTTTTTTTTTTTTTTTTTTTTTTTTTTTTTTTTTTTTTTTTTTTTTTTTTTTTTTTTTTTTTTTTTTTTTTTTTTTTTTTTTTTTTTTTTTTTTTTTTTTTTTTTTTTTTTTTTTTTTTTTTTTTTTTTTTTTTTTTTTTTTTTTTTTTTTATTTTTTGTTCTTTTTTTTTGTTTTTTTTTGTTTTTTTTTTTAAAATGTTTTTTTTTTTTTTTTTTTTTTTTTTTTTTTTTTTTTTTTTTTTTTTTTTTTTTTTTTTGTTGACTAATGCACCCATGAGACAGAATTTGTACCTCCATTAGCTGCGCTATAGCATCTGTGTCAAAGATAAGAAAGGAAATAGTGGGACATGAGAAACTTGTACCTCACTTTCATCTGGTTTTCATTTTGTCACTCTTACTTTCATTTATTTCATATATAAAAGAAAGAAGATATAGACAGTGTCAGTTAATATGTAAACTAGATATATGCAGGTATATGTGAAGACATGTGAAGGCTGCCAGCCTAGCTAGATAGAATTTTGTAGATAATTCTATGTCTTTGTAAATATTAATAAAAGCCATAGGCTTGTTCTCTTAAATGTAAGAAGACTGTATTGGATGTTAAACTGCAAAAATGTAACAACAGTGCAGTGCACTCTGCTGTAAGAAAGCTGATAAGTCAAGCATTTTATGACTGTTTGATCTCAGGGCTCAGAGCCATGGTGTCTGAACCAGCAGCTTCTTTCTATTCTTTTGAGACCAGAGTTAATTGCTAGATTTTACATATATAATGTCTTTAATTGCTGTGTTTTTTTGACCAGGTGCAGGCTTACTAAGAAATGTAAATGTAGAGTTTCTGTTAGCTGGGAAACCAGAGAATTGTTAAGAATGATGTAATCTAAAATGAGTCAGCAGGATGTATTATCAATTTAAAGGACTTTCTCAGAGACAGAGCGAGGGCATTTTGGATTTTGTCTAAAGCTGACAACAACTCACTAGTACTCTGCTTTGCTCTATATGTAAGTTTATTTAGAACTGTGATTACTCTTAGAAAATAGTATGTTTAGTCTAGCTGTTTTCTGTATTGATGTCAGAACTATTCTAATGTATTATTTTAAGCATTTTCCTGTGATCTCTAAACTCTTTAATAACACTGTGTAGTAAGAAGTATTGTCTTGTGTTTTTTTTATTATTTATTATTAAATATTTTTAAACCTTTCAACTGTGGCTGTTTTGTGTGAGATAATTTAAGCTCTAGAGTACATTGCATGTATATAATGATACTGGCCATACCACTACAATAGTTTTAGCCCTGGGTCACACTTGTTATCTGGATAGTAATATAGCACAGTAAAACTGGACACCTTTGGTAAGGGCCTTTTTAGTAGCTGATACTAGTGGTTGGTGGCAGCTGGGTACTACCTTATAGACTGGCAGGAAGGCATAGCTGGAGAACCTGTGCCAACCTTTCCCAGGAGTGTCTCTGTGTTTATATATAACTCATCTCAAAGTGTGTGTGTGTGTGTGTGTGTGTGTGTGTGTGTGTCAGCTACTTGGGCAGGGACAGCCAGTAATCGGACAGAGAGGGTGCTAGAGGTTTTAGCTTGCCCACTAGGCTGAGATCTGGAGCCTATAGCTGTGCCAGTGGAGAGTCTTACTGCAGATCTGGAGGGAAAGGGAGAAACCAACCCCAGACTAACTGTGATCTCTGTCTGCTCTTAAGGGAAATTGTACTTTACTGTGTGTTTATTTGTTATCCTTCCCAGTGTGGATGCCCCTCACTGTTGTTAGTGGTGAGGATTGAGGCTCCTTGATTACTGTGTCAGTGCATGGGTATCACAGTATATAAGCATTGTAATGCCATATGTTAACACAGAATTAAAGGCTACCTCCCTCCCAGTCAAGTTGATTTTGTTTTGCATTAGCCAACAGAACAAATCAGTGTAAAACTTGTGTTTATTCCTGTAAACTCCAAGTAACATATTACTGTATTTCTTGATTATTGGAAATAACTAGCATGATATCAGTATGTATTTTACTATAATCACAAAACTTTTTTTAATTGTATTTAAACTACCTTATGCATTTTGGTAGTTTATAACAATGTCAATCAGTCATGACTTGCATTGTGCATATCATTCAAATGGTTGTTTAAATGAGAATATATCATCTGATGTTGTCAATCTTCATTCATTCTTGATAGATGGGGTTTGGTTCTGACTCCATGGAACCTACTCGGCTGTTATACATAACTCAAGCGCCAACCATCAACTCTCAAGCTAAGGCTCTGCCCACAATGCCCTTCTTCCCATTACCTCAGATCTTGTTTGCCGCGTGGAAAATTGGACGGTCAGCCAATGTTCTCAGCTAAGTGCTTCAATTGTCTTTGCCATTATCATTTTTGGCTGATTTTGAGTTAAGACTCTGTATATCCATAGCATACTGTTGCTAACTAGTTTTTATGTGAGTGACTGTTTTAACCTTTCTGCCCATACCCCTTTACTTACAGTAACTCTCTTTACCATAGTTGGTGACAGGCCTCTTTCTTCCTTCTCCTCTTACCATTGGTAGTCTTTCATACCATCATTGGTATTCTTCTTGTTCTTTCATCCCATTTTTTTCTCCCTCTTCATCCCTTTACCCACTGGGTAATTTTCTATACCATTGTTGGTATATCCAAAAAAATAAAACACTTTCGATAACGTTTCCTCTCCCTTTTCTGAGCGAGTGCAGTCTGTGTGTGTGTGTGTGTGTGTGTGTGTGTGTGTGTGTGTTTCACCGTCTAGACTATTTTTGATATAGCAGAGAAACAAAAGGGGGCATTTGGGTTTAAGCAGTGTCAGGACTGTGGCAGAAAGATTCCCAATTCTGATGGGCATGTTTCTTGCATGTATTGCCTGGGTACCCCTCACTTGGATGTATCTTGAAATATTTGTAAGGGCTGTAGCTCCTGGACTCTAGCAGAGAGGCGCAATAAGTTGATCTTCAAAGGTTTGTTGAAGTGTCCTTGTGGCAAATAAAATCACAGAAACTCCAGGTTCCAACAAGTTCTTCAGAACCAAAAGATAAGGTACCAAAAGTGACATTATCATCACCTCCGGCACCGAAGACAACACACTCAACATTGGTGCTGTCAAGTACTGAACAGATTCAAACCACTTTGGCACTGACTATTGCTTCGCACCAATTACCTCTTCGCACTGACAATAATTTCATCCTCTCATTCGGTTCCACCTTCCCCTTCCATACAGCACCCCATGGTGCTAAAAGTCGATCCGTTACTTTTACTCAGGAGTAAATATTCTCCTTCAATAGACCTCTTTTTGTGTCAGCAGCCAAGCCCCTTTCTGGACAGGCCTGAGTCCTCTTTGGGAATGTCAATCCGTTCCTCCGGGATTCTCTCAGAATTGGACATAGTCAGATTGGCGGACCAGCTTTTAGCAGCCATAGGCTTTCCTGCACCTTCACAAACCTCTCTCCCACCCAGAGCCGAGGCTTATTTTCCAAGGACTCCTCCAGTTCTTCCTCCTTTAACCTCTTTTCAGGGTTTGGAGCCCCTTGCTTCGACGCTCCTGGTACCAGCTACCTTGGTGCTGATGGTGGACCTCACCTCAGCATCGGAGTCTGTTGACTTTGGCTCCTTTGGATTCATCGTACACCCAGGACAGAGGTTTGTCCATTGGTTTCCAAGATCCTTGGACCGGTTCCAGTTATTTCCACAGTGCCGTCTGTGGCTCTCTGGACCATGGCAGTTTCAAGCAGTCGCTCGGCTCCTACTCTGGGTGTTGGCTCTTCAGAGCAGGGTGTGAACCTGGTTCTGAGGTTGTCATTCTTGGTTTTGGGTTCCCATCCCTCTTCAGGCAGGCCCACCTTCCAGATTATGAAAAGAGCTTTGGCCTCAGCAGGCTCCCAGCTGGTGCCATATTTTTGTTTCCCCCTGGTTTACAGCTGTTGCAGTCTGCTACACCTGGACAGTGGGTACAAGAGCTGCAAGATACCCTGGTTCAGGGCCCCCCCTCTTCGAGTCTTCCTCAAACGTCCCCCAGATAAGACATGCAAAAGGAAGCACCTAGATTCTCCAGAAGAATCAGTCACTGAAGACACAAATTACGGTGAAGGGGAAGGGACCCCACAGTCACCCCCGGAAGATGTCTCTTTTGGTGACATCCTGGAAATATTAAAACAGAGAGGTGATTGGAAGTCCTCCAACCCATCCTCTGAGGAATCTGTAGTCTTGCAAGCTTTTTGTGCCTGCCCATCTACTTCTTGGGTGACCCCACCTGCTGACGACCTAGTTAAATTTATTTTAAAGCTTTTAAGTCAGCACATATGAGCTGACTTCTTCAGAAACAGAGCCACTGACAACATAAACATTTAAAAAGGCTCAATAATCAACCGTCGTCATACAATTAACTCCGTTAATTCTGTTTTAAAAAAGTTTTTAAACATTTAAAGCTACAAGAGCCATAAATGGTGGCAAATATCTAAACTCTAAATACATATAAAAAGCAGAGAGTGCATGAGTCACATCAACTTATTAATGTAAAATCCATATAGTTATGTTGAAACAAGAAGAAGTCAGCTCATATGTGCGGACGAAAAGCGCTTAAAATAAGTTTACTCCTTTTGGCTGTCTTCCGCTGTTCATGGCTTTTTTGTTGTCCCTGTTTGGTTTTGTTTTAATTTTACAGTTACATGGCAACAGGCATGAACGGAATTGATAGTCAATTTAATCCTCTGGACACTCCAGGGGTGTTGTTAAATAACTCAAATGCTGGAGACTCAATGGATGTGAACATCACTCCGGTCATGGGTAGTTCCTGGGATGTTTTGGCATCCAAACTTGACGGCATTTTTTTAAGATTGGACGAGCTGGATTTAGACCAACATGGTCTACAACAGCCTGTACTGTCTCTATCTGAGTCAGTTAAGTGGCAAACTAACAGTGAAGTGGAGAGAACGCCTATTTCACCTAATTCTAGTGTGGATAGGTTGATAGTAGAAAGGCTTCACATTAACAATGAAGCGGGAGTACCTAATACTGTGAACCAACGCATTTGCAGCAACGCTGCTGGTATGCTTTGTGGGGACACTAGGAACATTCTGAGTACTACAATGCACCCTGCATGTTCAACTAACTACATTGTAAGGCCAGGTACGGATACGCATATGGATGCTACCAATGAAGTGAACCCTAATGAGGTTATTTCAAACCAGCGAGTGCCAATAGATCAATCTGGAGGAACAACTGAAGTGTCATTGACTACTAGAGATGTTGAGCTTGGAGATTCTCACCAGTATGTACCAAGTATACTTTCTGGACCATCTAGAAGCGAACTGCTGCATCCAAAAGGTACTATAACAGTTCCCTCATTTACTACTTGGTTAGAAAATGGTTTTGTTTTAATAGTGTGAACACTGCTCAATCTATTGACAACAGTAGGGGGCTAACAGCTGAAGAAGATGACAGTCTAATTGGTAATAAACTAAAGTTATTTGACTCGTGTCTAGTTAAACTCAAAAAGTTACAGTTAGAAATATCCTACTTCCAAGAATGCCTATCTAGAAAGGTTGTTCCCAAAGGCTTAAGACGGGTGTCCTACCCTACTGGGTTGGAAAATGGGTCTGCTTTTCATAAAGACTTGGTTTCCCTATTTGACCGCCAAGGATTTGAGCTGATTGAGACTATTATTAAACATTATACCATCTCGGTCAGCGACCTTTCTTGTCACGTAACGGAATTGGACACTAGTATACAAGCTCATTACGAATTTGGTCGATACAAATACGACTATGATCGTATTTTTAATAGTATTGACCAATACATGTCCAAACTGGAGACTAACAAAATTAAAAAACTTGATAGAGACATAAAAGCATATGGTTTGGGAACTGCTTACCCCATTCCATCTGTGGCTCAAGTTTGGGGCAAGGGAATGGTAAACCCTAAAAAATCTTACCTATATAATAAGGACCAGAATGTCGTACAACAAGGACCTTGTGACCTTGTTGATGACTTCGAGTCCAACAATACCAGTTACGACTTATAGCCACCTGAACTCCAAGGACAGGGTGGTAGGGGTACCCCATGGCGTAACAGACTACGAAGTGCTCAACCTGATAGACAACAGATACGAGATCCAAATTTTCAGCAGGGCCCCTTCACCGGGGCCAGACCGAAGCAGAAAAATTACCAACAAAACCTAGTAAAGGACAAACGGGTCTACAATGCCCACAGGAAATAAAACCTCGATCTGTTACTGGTCCAGCCTTGAATTTGACTGACAACTATGACTTGCCTGATCCGATTACGGATATGATCGAGTTTGTACCTGTGCTCAATGGGGTTAACATAGAATCGCCTAACCTTGCTACTAATTTGAATGATTTAAGTTTTGGCTCCCATGAGTCTGTTCTTTTGGGGAGCAGTAAAAGTGTACCTTCTATTATTTCAAACACTGCTGGTGACTTTAATGTATACAATTTTAGTAACAAAGAAATTGGGCCTGAAATGGTCGACCTTTTATCTAAGGGACTCACTTTCATCCCATCAAAACCATGGGACCTGACTAACACAATCTTAGACATTAAAATGTTTGTTAGGAAATTAAACCTTCAGGTGTTGATGGGTGATGTCTTTGGTTCTATTGACAGTCTCTGTGTACCTAGTACTTACAATTCCCCATTGCACCCTGCCCTTGACCTTTTTGAGAAATGTTGCGAACTGGATGTAAGACATGTGAACATCTACAAGAATAACAGGAACCCCGCTACTAACTTGAGCAACGATGAAAGGGAAACAGTGCACTATCTTACCACCCAAGGGCTTAGGTTTTGCAAACCCGATAAGGGTGGTGGACTGGTTGTCTTCAGTATGAGTGACTATCATGACAGGATGAATGAGTTACTCAACACTGAAGCATACGCACACAGTTCCCGTAGTGAGGTAAATAGAGCCTATAGTACTATTAGAAACTGTATTGAGGACCTGTTCATTGATGGTCAGACAGACCAAAGGACATATAACTACCTGGTAATGTCATTTCCTAGATATCCTTGTATTTTTGGCATCCCCAAAATTCACAAGAGTATTGAGAATCCACCATTAAGACCTTTGGTGGACAGTAGGGGATCCCCCACTTACTCTTGTGCTAGGGTTTTGGATGCCATCTTACAAAAATACTTGGCCAAGGAGACTCAAATCTGTAAAGATTCTTGGACCTTTTTGAAGAACATAGACACCTTGACTTTTGACAAGAGCTACAACTTCCTCACAATTGATGTAAAGGACCTGTACACCAGTATACCCCACGAGGTAGCATTAGAATGGGTAGGACTCATGCTTATGAAACACAAAGCCCCTATTAGGGAAATTGACCAAGTATCTGTCCTTATGGACGTGGTACTAACAAACAACTACTTTTTCCACTGCAATGAATTTTTTTTGCAAAAAATAGGGGTTGCTATGGGTTCACCCTGTGGGGGAAGTGTAGCAAACTTGGTAATGGCTTACTGGGAATCAGAGTTTGTCTTTAAAGGCAATTTGTTCTCAGATTCCTTTTTGTTTTATACAAGGTTCCTGGATGATATTTTCATTTTATTTAAAGGTAGTGAGAGCGATAGCCACCAAGTTATTGAATACTTTAATAACACTACTAAGTTCTTGCAATTTACTTACACGTTCCATTGTGACACTATTGATTATCTTGACATCCACCTAAGTAAAAACTATAATTTAAACGCGTTTACTGCGAACATCTTTAGAAAATCTACATATTCCAACACTTTCCTCCACTATACCAGCTGTCACCCTTACCACCAGAAGAAATCTGTTGTGAAAGGGCAGCTGGTAAGAGCTTCCAGAATGGTCAGCCTGGATGAGGATTTCACAAAGGAATGTGCTCACATATGGAAAATGTTTATTCATAGAGGTTACCCAGTAACTTTTCTTGACCCGATAGTTCAGGAGGTAATGGATAAAAGACACAGTAATGTGTACTTGCCACTTTTGAGGACTAACATTGTAACACCTTCTGACGACAATGGTGTTAACTTGGCCGAAAGGAATCAGTGCGGCCAGAATGTGAGTATGGTGCTAAATAGTGATCAGTTTAACAACAGTACACCTACTGTCAAATTTATTACCACTTTCAGCACAACAAGTACCCTTTGTTCATCTATATTGAAGAAAAACTGGGACTTGTTTAAAACACAACCTGAGTTATATGAAAAACTAGGGGACCAACCTATGATAGTTTACAGGAAAGGGTACAACATCAAAACCCTGTTAGAAAAGCATGACATGTCAACAGTGAGATGTCCTGGTATGTATAAATGCCTGAACTGTAACTACTGTAAATATGTCCACAAAGGCAACTCGTTTAGCCTGAATAGACAAGAATTTAAGTTGAGGAATAAGTTTGATTGCAATACTACATTTACCACCTACCTATCCAGGTGTACATCCTGTACAGCATTCTACATCAGTAAAACCGAAAGAAGATTGCGTAAAAGGATGTATGAACACCTGTATGCTATTAGAAAAGGGAAACTGGAGAACGCACTTGCAAAACACACGGCGGCCTACCCTAACCATGGTTTCAGATTTATGGCAATTGATCATGTAAAAATTGACCCGAGAGGGGACCCTAGAAACTTGAAACTGGAGGAATTGGAATTGAAATGGCAGGTGAAATTGAATGCATATAGCTTTCCAGGACTAAATGAGTCTTGTTCAATAGGAAGTTTACTAAAACTGAACAGTTTAAAGAGATGAAGGCCTTGTCATTTCACACTCTTTATGTTTTTGTGTATAATATTCCGAATTTTTGTCATTTTTAGTTAATTTCATTGTCAACATGTTAGACACGACACTTGTGACATTAGGTATGTCTAACCCACTACATATTATATATTAAAATTACAGATTAAGTATATATGGTATTTGAGAACCATATATACTTTTTGAGTATTTTATATTAGGTTATACCATATACATAATTACCTTATGTTCCTATTGGAAGCTGAGCTTATTATTAACATGTTGGACTTTAAATTTGGAATTTAAACAAGGGGTTTATAGTATGGACAATATTGGAACAAAAACTTGGAAACACATAAATACAATGTTTTGAAATCACCACTCCTCTTGTAAACACACCATTATTATATTTATATACTTACATATACAATTATTTTAAATACAAACATTTATATATATTTTTTTATTTTTTATTTTTTATTATTTTTTTGTTCAACTATGAACACTTTTTATGTAATTTGGAATAACTTTGGGTCTTAGACTTGCTTATACTACACATACATGATTTCTGTAAGCTTCGGATCAGGAGTCAACAGTATATTACAGGTAGATTGATTACTTGTTGAAATTATATTATCATTAATATGTTTTTTGTATTTTGTAATGTTTAACAGCAACTCATTTAAATTTTTCAGCATAACTGTATGGATTTTACATTAATAAGTTGATGTGACTCATGCACTCTCTGCTTTTTATATGTATTTAGAGTTTAGATATTTGCCACCATTTATGGCTCTTGTAGCTTTAAATGTTTAAAAACTTTTTTAAAACTGAATTAACGGAGTTAATTGTATGACGTAGGTTGATTATTGAGCCTTTTTAAATGGTTATGTTGTCAGTGGCTCTGTTTCCGAAGAAGTCAGCTCATATGTGCTGACGAAAAGCGCTTAAAATAAATTTACTCCTTTTGGCTGTCTTCCGCTATTCACGGCTTTTTTGTTTTCTCCTGTTTGGTTTCGTTTTAATTTTACAGACCTAGTTAAATTGATCATTCAGCGAGTGTGGAAGGCTCCTGACTCTATAGAGCCTATTCCCTGGAGACCGGATAAGATTCTTTCAGCCCCAGATGATCAGCCCCATTGGTCTAAAGGTCTAGCAGTGGATGCCATGGTGGTGGCAGTGGCCACCAGAAAGGAACTCACTGAAGAGAGTTCAACTGTCCATCATCCTAACCGAGCGTCCCGGATGATGGCCAGATTTGAGAAGCGGGTCTTTGCTTCAGTGTCCTTTGCTATTCGGTCCTTACATTTTGGCACACTTTACCATACTCCAAAGGGATTTGATAACTGAGCTTTCAGACACCATAGCAGGAGCAGTGTTTGACAAGATTTGAGATAAGGTTGCCTCTCAGCTTGCCATTCTGGAGGCGATCTCATATTCGTCTATGTGGCTTATTGCTCCTACAGCCGAAGGGATGTCTAGAGCAGTGGATACAGGCGTTGCCATTAGACGTCATGCCTGGATGGACTTGTGTGATTTTGCGGATCCCTTTAAGTCTTCCTTTTCAAGAAACATTTAAAGACCCACCTCAAATCACACTGGCTCTGCCCTTGCTCTTCTCCTGACTGACTCTTGTTTCCTACTTCCACATCTTTTTACCTCTTTAATAAATTACCTCTATCTGCACTGTACACACCCATCATCTGGACAAGTATTACTTCTCCTTCTCTCACACTGCCTTGTGTAGAGCTAGCTTATATCACTGCTCCCATCACTACAATTTTTCTCCTTGACTCTCTTCAGCTTGTGACTTCCTCTTTCTTATGATTTTACCTCCTATTACCGCTACTTACTTTGCTTATGTTTTACCTCCTATCACCTCTACTTACTTTGCACTACCTAATGCCTTGCACAGGTAGTATTTTTAGTTCTTTTTTTCTTCATGATAGGTCAAGTCCAAGTCCAGATGCTATAAAAAATAAATAAATAAATAAATAAATAATTTTCAATTCTGTATTTAAATACTGCTGTTGTTGCTGTGTGTTTTTGATTCACTAATTGTTTTTCTGTTGTTTTGTATGCTAATTAGTTGCTAACTCCTGCTTAGTAGTTTAGTTATCCTCTTGTATATATTTTTTTCTTAGTGTGTTACCGTAGACTGTTACAGTGGAGCTTTTCTCCTCGGGCCTCTACTGAAAATGGACATGTATCCAGTTAGACTAGCCCGGTCAACAAATGTAAAATAAATAAATAATAAATAATAATAAATAAATAATCAATGCTCCTGTTGATGGTACTTCATTGTTTGTCCAAAGTTAGAGACACGCTAACCAGGTGTGAAAAGGATGGAAAGACTCTTTCTGCTGTGGGCGTTCATTTTTTCACTCCAGAATGACCTTACTCCAGGAATCAGAGGAGTAGAAAAATGTGGTTCAGGAAGACCCAAGGGCCTTCTCGGGACACACGTGGTGAGTATTCCCCCCAGGGCAGAGGAGAACTCTTCTGGAAGATGCCCCTCCCATGGCAGAGGGGGTCCGCATAACCAGGGCTCCAGAGATTCCTTTTCTAGACAACCCTATCAGTGGTCATGAATGGAGGCCCAATTGCTTACCTCTGGAAGCTGTCAGGGGAAGATTTTCACTGCACCATTCAACCTGACTTACAATAACCTCGGTTTCCTGGGTGCAGAAGATAATTACCAGAGGTTACCACATTCCTTTCAGTCTTTTACCAAAACCCCAAAGGCAAATCCCTGATGTTCCATCCAGTCAGAGGGATCTAGCAGCAGTAAAAATTCAAAAGCTGTTTCGAAAAAGAGTCATCCAAGTAGACCCTCCAGACCAAATAGGATCCAGATTCTACTCAAGATTCTTTTTAGTGCCAAAAACACAGGGGACTGGAGACCAATCTTGGATCTCAGCCTATTGAACAAATTTGTGCAACAGACAAAATTCTGGATGGTCACAGTTCAGTCCATCCTTCCCTTTCTAGAGAAGGACGATTGGATGTGCTATATAGATCTTCAGATTGCGTGTTACCACATAAAAATGGACAAACACTCCAGAAGATATCTCTGCTTTCGGCTAGGAGCCAGTCATTAGCAATTCCAAGCGCTGCCCTTTGGTCTCACCACAGACCCCAGGGTGTTCAAATGCATGGCAGTCATAGCAGCTCATTTGAGACTACAAGGATTCCAGGTGTTTCCATATTTAGGCGACTCTGTCCTCACTGCCTCCTCCAGCCATCTACTGCATTACACCATAGACTTCGTTCTACATCTTAGACATTTCAGTCAACAAAGAAAAGTCACAACTGACTCCCACGCAGGATCTGGATTTTATCTGAGTAAAATTAAATACAATATCCTGTGTGGCCTCCTTCCTCATCGCAGGTTGTTAAAGCTAAGATCGCAACTTCAAATGATCATCTTCCAAGACAAAGTTCTGGCTCATTTGGTACTACAACCTCTGGGAACCATGGCAGCAACAATAACATTAGTTCCCCTAGCAAGGTATCACATGAGGCTGCTTCAGTGGCTCTTGGCGTTGCAGTGATCACTTCTAACACACCTCATGTCCCATCCAGTCTTGATAACCAATCGCTGCAAAAAGGATATTGTTTGGAGAAGAAAGCCAGAAAAGAATCTGTGGAGTCGTCCCTTTTCCCCCTCTCAGCCAAAGGCTGTAGCGACCACAGAAACTTCCAAGATTGGGGGGGGGGGCATTTTCTGGGAAAGACTGTTCAAGGCACTTGGTCCCCACAAAAGGCCAATTTGCATGTCAGTGTCCTAGAACTGAAGTCAGTGCTTTTAACGTTGCAAGCATTTCAGGCTGTCCTTCCCACAGGGACAATTGCAATCCAATCAAATAACATGTCCGTAGTCTGGTATATCAACAAACGGGGGGAACCAGGTCCTACCCTCTATGTTGGGAAGCCCTAAGGGTTTGGCAATGGGCAATCGTTTCCAACTGCTTTTTGATACCAATGCATGTACCAAGGAGCTCCAACATAATTGTGGACAAACTGAGCAGATGTATCTTCCTGCCTACGAGTGGTCTTTCAATCCCAACATAGGGGCGAAGATCTTTCATCGATAGGGTCAGCCTTGCTGTGACCTGTTTGCCTGTCCCATAAACCACAAATGCAGCAGCAACTTTGCCCTAATTACCCCTCATGGGGAGTCCCCAAGAGACACACTTCTTCTTGATTGGCCTCTGGGACTTCTGTATGCCTTTCCCCCCAGTTCCACTAATTCTCTAGTTTCTGAGGAAAGCCCAACAGTTGAGAAGCAGAATGATTCTCATTGCACCTTACTGGCCCCATAAGTGACTCTGGATCCAGCTCTGGACATATTGTCTGACCCTTAGAGCCTGGCGCATCCCAGTCTTCAAAATCTCAAGCTGACGACTTGGTTTCTCCAATTCCAGTAATTGCCAGGCATAATAACTTGTCCTCCCCAGAGCAGAAGATACTTCTGGTTTCCCATAAACCGTCCACCAGGAAACTTTATTTAAGCAAATGGAAAAGACTTTAATTTTGGGCATGTTCAAATGGCATTGACCCTTTCTCCGTGTCACTTGAGAAGGTTCTGGAATATTTAGCCACGTTATTTCAAGTGGGAGCCCCTACATCTACAATTAAAGTTCATCTAGCTGCCATTTTGAATTTTCATGATGGTTTTGATGACCATTCATTGATATCTCATCATCTATGCAAATTTTTTCTTAAAGTCACTCTGCATTTAAAACCCCCTTTCAAAGATCTGGTAGCACCAAGAGACTTGACCTTAATCTTACAATGTGTAGTTCAACAGCCCTTTGAACCAGCAGCCACTTGTGACCTCAAGTTTTTGTCTTGGAAGACCGTCTTCCTAGTAGCTATCACGTCTGCTAGGAGAATTTCAGAGTTACAGGCTTTATGTGTGAATCATCCTTACATCATATTCCACAAAGAAAGAGTATGACTCAAAACCAGTCCCACCTGCCTCCCTAAAGTGGTATCAGAGTCCAATATTAACCAGACCATAGACTTACCAGTCTTCTTTCCAAATTTTACAAACAAAGTAGAGTACTGCTTGCACTTGTTGGATGTCCGCAGACAATTATGTTTTTACTCGGACAGAGCAAAGTCCTCTAGAAAATCAGACTAATTATTTCTGTCCTTTTCAGGTACCAGATTGGGTAAACCTGCATCAAAGGTCACCTTATCGAAATGTCTAAGAGGCTACATTACCTTTATGTACAACCAGAATAAACTCAAACTGTCAACTACAATCGGAGCTAATTCTACAAGATATGTTTCCACTTCAGCGGTATTCCATTCCAGAGCTTCTATGGAAGACATATGTGCAGTTGCAACTTGGCTAGCCCACATATCTTTATCATTCATTACAAATTGGATATGGTCACCAGGAGAAGAGCATCCTTTGGCTCTGTGGTGCTTAGGAATATCCTTCCTTAGGGTCACCCAGGATCTAAAGTAGCTGAGGACTCTGTCAAGAATGAATGAAAATTGACAACATCAGATAAAGAAGTTATGTTCTTACCGTAATGTTCCATCTGTGTTGTCAATCTTCATTCATTCTTGACATCCCACCCTCCTGCCCCTCCAAAAGGCTCCTGGAGGTTTGGACCTAGTCCTGGGTAATTATAGGGTTATTCCTTAGACAGGGCTTCTGTATTTTTCTTAACTATAAGGCAAATTTGATCTGAGGTAATGGGAAGAAGGGCATTGTGGGTAGAGCTTTAGCTCGAGAGTTTATGGCTGGCACGAGATATGTATAACAGCCAAGTCAGTTCTGAGAGGTTGAAACCGAACCCCCATCTGTCAAGAATGAATGAAGATCAACAACACAGATGGAATGTTATGGTAAGAACATAACTTCTTTTTACCTCTGTCACCATTTGTTTATACTTGTCAAGTTTTGAAAGTGGTATTGTTTTAGTTTTTGTTATTTTTTTGAGTCTTTTTCTCTGGGTTCTCACTGAAAATAGGCTGTGCAGAGTAGGACCAATCCAGTCAACAAAATGTAAACAAATTAAGTATTTTCACTAGTCTGCACAGTCACTGTAGGTCTTCCATCCACAACTTGTGAACAGTGAGCAAATGCTGAAAGCAGTGCTTTTATAAATGAAACAAGTAGCTACACTAAGAACATTTTTTGAAAGAGGATGTTCCTGGTGGTGTACATACACTCGGTATAGTCACTGAAGTGCATAGGCTTTTGCTCTCTGCTACTTACCTGTGCTTTGGATCTTCAATTTTCAAGCAGAAGAGTACAAGTGTTGCCAGTTTTCAAGAAGATATTTATCTAGTCTTTCTACATTTTATATCCATGCATAGAGTCTCATGACAAATACCACAATTCATATAGCAACAGACAAAAGGTCAAGACTTTCTTCTTCCACAGGATTCACTGTTGATTATCTCATTCCTTCCACAACGCCATTATATGGTGGTCATATTTTGCACCCCTCTTTCTGCACATTTGCTCATCGGTGTCTACAGCAGCTGACACAGTGCCCACCCAGCACTACTGTTTCTGCCATTAGGTAGCACAGCAGTTAACATTGCTACCTCACATTACTTGGTTTGGCAGTCTGACTCATGGCTAGATGCCTTCTGTACATAGTCTGCATATTCTCCCTGTGTCCGTATATGTTTTCGCTAGATGCTTCTGTTTCCTCCCACATCCCTAAAACATCTTATATGTTGTTATATGTTATATGTGTGTGTCTGTGTGCACATACATGGCATCCTAGTGTCATGTTCAAAATTTGATTACTTGCCTTCCACCTGTTGATTCATAGTGCATGCTTCTGCTCACCCAAATGCTGACCTTTGACAACTAACTTAAAACTGGCCTTTTACATCAGAAGGCAGAGCAGATGGATAAAATTGGGAGTCCAAATGGAGAGATAAGTCAGCAAGCAAAGGAAACTTGTATTGCTCAAACTGAATTCATCCTCAGGTCTTGGTGAGTACCTTCACGAGATGGACACTGTTTTTCACAAACTCTCACAAAGACTATACTGATATATAGACTGTATTTTATATGGCATATATCATGGACAGAAGTAGGTCAAAAATTTAAAAAAAAAGATAGCTGGGTGCACAAGACCCAGGATAGAGAAGTGCCCAATCCTGGTAGGCACACTGGTCCCAGGACTGGAAAAAATGACAGTGTAGAATCCTCAAAATACAGAAACATTCCTACAATGGGGCCAGGCCCAAGGGGGGGGGGGATGCCCCCCTGTTGTAGAAGGGAGTAGTAGTCCACAAATCTGATAAGCCAAAGAAGAGCCATAAAGACGATAGAATGGACTATTGAGGATAGTAAAGAAATTATGTATTGTTACTATTATACAAAAAGCCCAGAATTTTCAGATACAAGATATACAAAAAGATTAAGGGAGAGATTAGAGAAAAGAAAAATACTTCCACAAGAAAAACTGTCAGAAGCTTTAGATAAAAGGTTGTGTTCATTAACACAACAGATTTGTGAAAAACATTATACAGACCAAGAAGCTTTGATCTGTTTGGAAAAAGAAGCATCTGAGAAAGTGCGAAAATATATACAAAACCTAGAAATTTTTGAAAAATATAAAAAAGAAATATGGACATGAGAAAGAAAGAGAGATGATTTAATATGGTGCAATATTTATGCAAAGTCGAAAGCCAAATTAATCAGTAAAAAAAAGGCAGCCCCAAAGATATTTGAAGAGAAATACAGACACAGGCATCCAGATATAGAAATTTCACAAAAAAAATAATATCACAAAGAGGGAATGTAGAAAAGAAGATTAATAAACTAGAAGTTAAAACAAAATAGAAGTTGAAGTTATGGAATGCCTGCAAAGTGAAGGATTTGATGTAGAAGGTCTAACACAGGTTATATGACAGCATGATGGGACGAGACCCCAAAGTAAGGAGAAGCAGGAAAATCCGGAGACATCTGAAGAAGAAATATGGACATGGGAGATAAAAAAGATTTGATATGGTGTAATATTTATGCCAAGGAGAAAGCAAAACTAATCAATACAAAAGGAGCAACACCAAATATATTTGAAGAGAAATACAGGCAAAGGAATCCAGACATTGAAATATTTACAATACAAAAAATAAGAAGACAGATGAAAAGTGGAAAAGATGATTAGTAATGGAGAAGTTGAAGAAATAGAAACTGATGTTATGTAGTACCTGTGAAGTGAATGATTAAGTGTAGAAAATCTAACTCAGAAAGCAACACAGCAGGATAGAGCAATAGACATCCAAATTAAGCTGAAACCAGTAGAATGAGAAACAATTGGTCAGTTGCCATATGAAGATATTTTGGAGCCTTCCACAGGAAATCAGTATAAATGTTCAGTTGACGCTGGAGAGCAAGGGAAGGAACAGGAAATTGTGGCAATTCTGGCGCAGTCAGTGATGTGGAGTGATAGGCTGGTGAGTTCCCATATGACAGAGCAACGGATGACACAGGATGAAATTGAAGAAAATGCGTCACAGGAAGATGCTATAGAACTTTCTATAGAATGCCCTCAGAAAATGGAGAACAAAAAAATGTGTCCTCAGTTTAGAAGAAAATGAGCTAAGAGAAGAGTTACTTGATTTAACAGAGATAGATAGACATATTAAGATCAATGAAAGAAATAGATTGCAGAAGGTCAATAAAACCCAAAAAGTTAGAAGTTTGATAAAAGCAAATGAACACAGTAATTAGACTGTCCATAGATATCCATGCTATATAACAGAAGTAAACATGATGTATTACTCTGCAGCTAAATTATTAACAGATCAAATTCTACCACAAGAACACAGGGTAGTAAGGGAAAGGAAGGGGAGAAATCGAATGCCATCATGGAAGTATCGAACAGCGAAAACTATAAAGCAGTTAAGACAAAAAGTGTCACTGTTGGAAGACCATAGAAGAGGGAACAGATCAACAAAAATACTCAGAAAGATAGACGTGATAAAAGCAATGCACAATATTACAACAGACCAGCATCTATCATGTACTATCGCAAATAATAAACTAAAAATATCAGCACAGGCAGAAAAACTTAGAAGATACACAAATATAAAGGAAAAGTATAAAATAAGCAATTTATTGATAACACAAAAAACGTTTTATATAGAATTGGGAAACAAAGTAAAAGGAATTGAAAGACCACCAAAAAAAGAAGAAATAGATACATTTTAGAGAAGTATTTTTGAAGATCCTGTGGAACATAGCAAAGATGCTAAGTGGACAGAAGAAGTAAAAGAAAGCATAAGAAGTTCAAAGGTACAGAATATGCAATGGTATGAAGTAACAGCCAGAGAGATTGAAACAAAGTTATTAAACACCTCTAATTGGAAAACCTCAGGCCCAGATGCGGTACCTAACTTTTGGTTAAAAGTGTTAACATCTTTGCACAAAGATTTAGCCATGAGTAAATTTGTATGTGCACCCTGAACAGGCAGCAACCTGGCTAACAACAGGAAAAACAATGCTCCTACTTAGGAGTGAACCTGCAAGCTACCCTAAAAATTATAGGCCAATAACTTGCCTTCCAATGACGTATAAACTATATACTGGAATTCATGCCAACAGAGTTTATAGCCATTTAGAAGAAAACTCAATTATGGCAATAGAACAAAAGGGGAATAAAAGAATGTCATATGGAACAAGGGATCATTTGTTGTTAAATAAAGTCATAGTAGAGAACTGTACAAAGGGGAATAATCTAGGTATGGCATGAATTGACTACAAAAAAGCATTTGATAGTATCCCACATTCATGGATAAAAGAGTGCTTAAACTGTATAAGATTCACCCTACACTGATAAGTTACATCACAGCGACCATGATACAGTGGCAAATCACTTTGCAGTTAAGCCATGATAAAGGACAAATTATTATTCTAAAGGGGGATATTTTAGGGTGACTATGTCACTGTTGCTCTTTTGCCTTGCCGTTAACCCATTAAACTGTCTGCTTAACAGATTAGGCCATGGCTATAATTTGGCTCCCAGAAAGCAGCAAAGTGTAGAGACTTCTTATCTTCTGTTTGTTGATAATTTAAAACTGTATAGCTCATCAGATGAGGAACTGAAACTACAACTGCAAGTAGTCAAAACCTTTTCAGATGATATAAGAATGTCATATAACGACCAAAGAAAGAAAGTCACTGGTATGAAAAAAACGACCATGGATCCAGCACCAAAAAGTTTTATTGCACACAAGTCCCTAGCGCCTCGGCCTTCGCCTTCAAGGAGAATAACTTCGAAAGATTAACAAACCTTTTTATACATATCATTAATAGAATAATTAAAACATTCAATTATCAATTAAACAATTAACTATTAAAAATTCTCCAATTACACTCTAAATTCATGCCTCTTGGCTCCAAAGTGTCATACTTTAATATAAAAACAGTCTCCTTATACAACAATTTTTGTTTTATTTTTTCTTCACTTTCATAAATACTTAAACTCTCTAAAACTGTGGCTAATAAGCCCTTAGCATCACCATTATGAAACTTTTTAAAATGTGTAGCAACAGGACTTTCTACTTTACTATGCTTTATGTCCCTCAGATGTTCCTGTAATCACACTTTGAAAGCCCGTTTACTTTCCCCCACATAAAACATATTACAAGGGCACTTCAATGCATATATTACTCTCTCTGTATTACATGAGTAGAGTCCCATGGCATAAAATTGTTTACCATTAATATATTGGAAACTCCTACTCACATACTTACAGGAGATACATTTGCCACAAGAATATGTGCCCTTTGTTTTAACATAAATATTAACATTCATATTTAACTTCGGTGTTGAAAAACCTGCATGAACCAACATATCCTTTATATTTCTCTCTTCTATATGAAAAAGTGATATTTTTAGGAAAAATTGATATTAATTCTCTATATTTAAATAATGATTTCCAATAATATTTTATCATATTACTAACTTCTGTAGAAAGTAAATCATAAGTTATAACCATAAAAATCTTTTTTAATTCATCTCCTTTAGAACAAATATATGTTCTCTTTTTGTCATTTCGCTTCTGTATTTGATTAACATCTTGATTATAATTTTTAATGCTATCTAGCGAAGACATTACTTCATGAGCATCATAGCCCCTTTCAATATATATATTTGCTACTTTATCTAATTCATCATTAACTGTATTATTATTTCTATATAATCTATTTATTCTTAAAAATTCACCATAGGGTAATGAATTAAGAAGATGTGGAGGATGACAACTCCGACCATCTAATAAATATAGGTCATTTTCAAATTTTCGAAATATTTTTGTGACCACCCTCCCATTTATATTTCCTTCTAAAACTATATCTAAAAAATTAACTTTATTCCCAACTTGGAAACCATCAAATTTTAAACCAAATTGATTCGTTTGTAATTCATTCTTAAATTGACATATTTCTGATTCACCACCCTGACAAATAAAAATTAAATCATCTATATAACGATAATAACCAATAACATATTTAGTAAAAAACCTCGTTCTATACAAAAATTCCATCTCAAAAAGGTTCATCATTGCATTCGCATACATGGGCGCAAATGCCACACACATTGCTGTTCCTTTCAATTGGTGAAATAATTGTCCATCAAAAGTAAAAAAGTTATTTTTTTAAACAAAAATCTATAAGATCCACAATATATAGAGACAAAGGGCTATTACCTAATAGTTGCATTATAGCTTTAAGGCCATACTTGTGTTCTATACTTGTGTACAAACTCTTAACATCTGCTGTAAACCAGTACATATCCATACTCCAAATTAAAGATGAAATTTTATTCAAAAAATCTATACTATCTTTAATATATGAAGGCTGCTTCACAATAAAAGGAAATAAATAGCTATGCAAAAATAACCCCATATTACGTGTAAAGTAGTTACAAGCTGATACAATTGGACGACCTGGTGGATGCATTAACTTTTTATGCACTTTTGGCAAACAATAGAACTTAGCTACTTCACATCCTTTAGTTGAAAATTTTTTTGAAATGTCTTCCTTTGTGAAGTAACCCAGCCTATAACCTTTGTAACAAAGATTTTCAAATTTACTAATAGCTTCTTCATATTGTTTTATCTCACATTTTACATATGTGCTACTATCATTTAAATGTTCCCAACACATATTAGCATATTGGGTATAATGCATTAACACAATTTTATTACCATTATCCGCTGGTTTCACTATAATTTCCTTATTAGACGCTAATTCTTTAATAGCAAGCCATTCGTTCTTAGTTAAATTATATTTCATATTACTTATTTTTTTATCAAAGTCACTATATATGTTATCAGCTGCAAAATTAATCATTGTTGAAAAATTTTTTATACCTTCATGTTGAAAGGACGGTGAAAAAGTACTAATGACCTTAATTTCACTGGTGTCTAAACGACAATATGCATTAGGTTCCATAGAACTATCATTATCAGATACACATGAATAATAGCTATCATCAGAATCACTATTATCATACAAATCAGTCTCATTAAGCTTATTAGATAAAGTACCTCCATCACGATTAGTTGTAAAAAAGTACATCAAATTTAGCTTACGTATAAACCGATAGAATTCACCTTTCAAAACATGCAACCTAGGAAAAATCGTAGGTACATATTTAAGGCCATGATTTAATGCTGAAATAGTAGCATCACTAATATTAATGCCACTTAAGTTAATAATATAATTATTAACAACATTGTTAACGTTCATTGAGTCACATAATACAAAATCAGTTTCTCCTGAAACGTTTGTACCTCTGTACAGTTCCCGATGTCTCTGCATTCGGTCTCCATCTGTTCTCATTTCCTGTGGTGTTACCCCTAGGTTCATTTCTGTTGCCATATTCCGACCATCTCTTCTTCCGAAAGGAATTCTGCAGTTGTTCTGGATTCTGAGCTGCCGGTAGCCCTGGATAGTCATTATCGCCTTCCCCAACTTCACTATCCCAATCCGTAGAAGCATCTGATGTAGTGTTATGCCCTCCATATTCAGACCTATTTTCTTCACCTGCAAATCTGACGTAACGACGTCTATTCTTGCCGTTGTTGATTGGACGAGAAAAAGCCGAGCCCCCAGCATAATCCTTGATGTCACGATTTAATTTGTACTTTTTAACGTTCAAAAGTTCCTTTTCCATATCTATCAATTTGTTTTGTATATCCTTTAAACACAGTTCCATACGCGATAACCCCGCCATTTCCGATAAAGTCTCACAAACATTATTTATTTCAGTTTTTAATTTTTCTTGTTTTATTTTATCACGTTCCACTAGAATAGCCACCCATTCTATGGAACAACGATGGGCAGCCTCTACCCACCTTTTTTGAAAAACTTTATCCACTTCATCCACTAGATCAAAAGGAGTAGTTGGATTCTTAAAGGCTCGCAAGCCTCTAGGTGTAATGTCCAATTCTATGTATCTTTGTAAGCTAAGACAGTTCAAATGAACGGCTAACTCTTTAGCCATTAATTTATCAAGCTTGTTGAATGTTTCTCTCATCTCCGCAGGTAAAAAATTATTAGCACTTTGCCCCACATTTGAGAAAGGATTACCAGAACGTCTTTGCTGTTCTCTCTGCAAAAATTTCTTCCAAAATATCACCTGTTGGTCCTGTGTATTACGAACACTGTCCACATTTCCTAATGCAGTTGTAAATTGTTCCATTGTTGTTTGATTTTTATCCAGCAAGTCTTGCCTGAAAATCCTTGGCACATTTAGTGATGGATCACTCGACATATTGAACCATAAAACGACCAAAGAAAGAAAGCCACTGGTATGAAAAAAACGACATTGGATCCAGCACCAAAAAGTTTTATTGCACACAAGTCCCTAGCACCTCGGCCTTCGCCTTCAAGGAGAATAACTTCGAAAGATTAACAAACCTTTTTATACATATCATTAATAGAATAATTAAAACATTCAATTATGAATTAAACATATAACTATTAAAAATTCTCCAATTACACTCTAAATTCATGCCTCTTGGCTCCAAAGTGTCATACTTTAATATAAAAACAGTCTCCTTATACAACAATTTTTGTTTTATTTTTTCTTCACTTTCATAAATACTTAAACTCTCTAAAACTGTGGCTAATAAGCCCTTAGCATCACCATTATGAAACTTTTTAAAATGTGTAGCAACAGGACTTTCTACTTTACTATGCTTTATGTCCCTCAGATGTTCCTGTAGTCGCACTTTGAAAGCCCGTTTACTTTCCCCCACATAAAACATATTACAAGGGCACTTCAATGCATATATTACTCTCTCTGTATTACATGAGTAGAGTCCCATGGCATAAAATTGTTTACCATTAATATATTGGAAACTCCTACTCACATACTTACAGGAGATACATTTGCCACAAGAATATGTGCCCTTTGTTTTAACATAAATATTAACATTCATATTTAACTTCGGTGTTGAAAAACCTGCATGAACCAACATATCCTTTATATTTCTCCCTCTTCTATATGAAAAAGTGATATTTTTAGGAAAAATTGATATTAATTATCTATATTTAAATAATGATTTCCAATAATATTTTATCATATTACTAACTTCTGTAGAAAGTAAATCATAAGTTATAACCATAAAAATCTTTTTTAATTCATCTCCTTTAGAACAAATATATGTTCTCTTTTTGTCTTTTTGCTTCTGTATTTGATTAACATCTTGATTATAATTTTTAATGCTATCTAGCGAAGACATTACTTCATGAGCATCATAGCCCCTTTCAATATATATATTTGCTACTTTATCTAATTCATCATTAACTGTATTATTATTTCTATATAATCTATTTATTCTTAAAAAGTCACCATAGGGTAATGAATTAAGAAAATGTGGAGGATGACAACTCCGACCGTCTAATAAATATAGGTCATTTTCAAATTTTCGAAATATTTTTGTCACCACCCTCCCATTTATATTTCCTTCTAAAACTATATCTAAAAAATTAACTTTATTCCCAACTTGGAAACCATCAAATTTTAAACCAAATTGATTCGTTTGTAATTCATTCTTAAATTGACATATTTCTGATTCACCACCCTGACAAATAAAAATTAAATCATCTATATAACGATAATAACCAATAACATATTTAGTAAAAAACCTCGTTCTATACAAAAATTCCATCTCAAAAAGGTTCATCATTGCATTCGCATACATGGGCGCAAATGCCGCACCCATTGCTGTTCCTTTCAATTGGTGAAATAATTGTCCATAAAAAGTAAAAAAGTTATTTTTTTAAACAAAAATCTATAAGATCCACAATATATAGAGACAAAGGGCTATTACCTAATAGTTGCATTATAGCTTTAAGGCCATACTTGTGTTCTATACTTGTGTACAAACTCTTAACATCTGCTGTAAACCAGTACATATCCATACTCCAAATTAAAGATGAAATTTTATTCAAAAAATCTATACTATCTTTAATATATGAAGGCTGCTTCACAATAAAAGGAAATAAATAGCTATGCAAAAATAATCCCATATTACGTGTAAAGTAGTTACAAGCTGATACAATTGGACGACCTGGTGGATGCATTAACTTTTTATGCACTTTTGGCAAACAATAGAACTTAGCTACTTCACATCCTTTAGTTGAAAATTTTTTTGAAATGTCTTCCTTTGTGAAGTAACCCAGCCTATAACCTTTGTAACAAAGATTTTCAAATTTACTAATAGCTTCTTCATATTGTTTTATCTCACATTTTACATATGTGCTACTATCATTTAAATGTTCCCAACACATATTAGCATATTGGGTATAATGCATTAACACAATTTTATTACCCTTATCCGCTGGTTTCACTATAATTTCCTTATTAGACGCTAATTCTTTAATAGCAAGCCATTCATTCTTAGTTAAATTATATTTCATATTACTTATTTTTTTATCAAAGTCACTATATATGTTATCAGCTGCAAAATTAATCATTGTTGAAAAATTTTTTATACCTTCATGTTGAAAGGACGGTGAAAAAGTACTAATGACCTTAAGTTCACTGGTGTCTAAACGACAATATGCATTAGGTTCCATAGAACTATCATTATCAGATACACATGAATAATAGCTATCATCAAAATCACTATTATCATACAAATCAGTCTCATTAAGCTTATTAGATAAAGTACCTCCATCACGATTAGTTGTAAAAAAGTACATCAAATTTAGCTTACGTATAAACCGATAGAATTCACCTTTCAAAACATGCAACCTAGGAAAAACAGATTAGGCCATGGCTATAATTTGGCTCCCAGAAAGCAGCAAAGTGTAAAGACTTCTTATCTTCTGTTTGTTGATAATTTAAAACTGTATAGCTCATCAGATGAGGAACTGAAACTACAACTGCAAGTAGTCAAAACTTTTTCAGATGATATAAGAATGTCATTTGGTCTTGATTGTGCAAAACCAACCTTTAAAGCAGGAAAGCTGCAGCACCAAGAAAACATCCATTTTGGACAAGAATGTGATATAAAAGAACTTGAGGAAGAGGGAGTTTATAAATATTTGGGAATTCATGAAGGATCTACAATAAAACATGAACAAATATGAATACAACTTAGTAAGGAATATTTTGGAAGACTTAAATTAATCCTAAAAACAGTGTTGACATCTAGAACAAAATTATTGGATAGATTAGACAGGAAAACAAGAAGTATGCTTCATGCTCACCAAATGATTTATAAAAATCAGTGCATACCAAGATTATATATTCCCCATTCTGAAGGAGGTATGGGCCTACTTGAAATTGATTACATGTATAGATCTGAAATTGTGGGACTGCATACATATCTCATGACCTCACAAGTCCCAAATATAGTGAAAGTTTTGAAACATAAGGACAATAAATCTATGATGACTTCTCTTCTTAGAACAGCAGAAGCATATCAGTGTCAAGCAGGAATGGAAATTAAACCGGAAGTAGGTAAAAAGTCAGGCAGCAACTGAATGTGCCAAAAAACAAAGGAGAGAATGTAAAGTGAAGGATAAGATGAGAAGGCAAGAAATGTGGAAAATGCATAAATATAGTTGCAAGTATAGAAAACTACTGGAAGAACCCCATGATGATCAGTATCAAATGCAGGAAAGGTTAAGGGGAGGTGAATTCAAACCAAAAGGTGAAAGGTTAATATTGGAGGCCCAAGATATTGCAAAGTCCATTGAACATGTGGGGAGAAACAGACAAATGAAGGTTTTGTAAAACAGAATTGGAAACAGTCGCACACGTTGTTGATTGTGGTATACTAATGGCAGAAGGACTGTATACTGAAATGCATAATAATGTGACAAGACTGTTGTACTGGAAATTGTGCAAGAATTGTAATACTGAAGTAGCTGAGAAACACTGGAAACATGAGCCACAAGGCATCATAGAAAATGATGAAGTCTATATCACATGGGATCACCCATTACCAAAAGTTCAAAAGATAGATGCGAGAAACCAGATATAGTGGATCATGAAAAGTAGACAAAAGTAGTACTGATCATTGAAATTGCTGCACCCAGTGACTACAGTGTCTTGCATACAGAGAGAGACACAAAGTCATAAAATATCAGGATTTGCAGGCAGAAATGAGAGCAATGTGGAAGAAAGATACCCAGACAGTTCCAATAGTAGTAGGAACAATGGGTCTTATAAAAAAAGAATCTACAGTCGTGTTTAGATATGTTACCAATACATGTAACTTCATGCAAATTGCAGAAGGAGTCATTTCTGGGCACATTGTGAGTGCTACGAAGAGCACTTCTGGCTGACATCAAAGATTGAAACAGTACTAATTTCATGAACTTTAATTATACTTTGACTTAGGAATGGAGCCCATTCCCATCATGGTATTAGAAACCCAAAATATTTGAAGCAATTAAAAAAAATACACCTTTACTTTTGATCAATTTAGATGCAGAAAAGGCCTTTAATTAAGATCAGTGGGATTGCCCATGGGAAATAATATCAAAGTAATGATTCTGTAGAGATTTTATTTTTCTGCAACAGAAGCTTTATAATGATTCAGAGGCAGTGATAAAAATTAACTGGAAAATATCTTCTGAGATTTCAGTAAAGAGAGGGACAAGGCAGGGAGGCTGTCCTCTGTCTCCTCTTATTTGCACTGTATCTTAAACCACTGGCCCAAAATGTAGGATTGTGTGAGAGGATGGAACAGGTATTTTTGGAAGGAGAAGATAGCTGTGTTCTCTGATGATGTTATACTGTATTTAACTATTCCAGAACAAGATGTGTCAAGAATGTTTGGAGGTATTGGGGCAATTTCCTAAAATATCAAGTTGTAAGATGAACGTCAGGAAAACCAAAGCTATTTTAACAAATTGTTATGTCTTTCCATATCTCTGTTGCAGTATTCTTTACATAAGGGATCTCATGCCAAGGGTAGCCAATGTCAGGCCAGTATACCAAAGCCTTTTGAATTTATAGGTGTACATCACACATATACTGCCTGCACAAAGCACAGGGCATAAAGGTGATGTACAGACATACATATCTCAGAACTTCTGTGCCACCAGTCCGAACGCCACCATTGAACATCGGTCGTAACACTACTTCTCATGTGCTGGTTACCAAGTCGTGTTTCAGATAAATGCCCCAATGGGCTTTCTTCGTATCTTCTTCTATTTTTATTTTGGTGTGTTTACATGTCATCCAGAAAGGGAAAATGTCACTTGGGAGGCAGCATCCCCATAAAGAGCATCACAAGCAGTGTCTTTTCTGTTTGGGTGATTTTCTCAACCATATTCAGTGTTCTGTCTGCCAAGCATTTGTCCCTAATACCCTACATTGTAATCTTGCCTCCTAATCGATTTACCAAACAAACCCATGTTTAAAATAATTGGTGCAAGGTGCTATGGCGGGTCTTCCCATCACCAAAGGCCAGCTGCCTATCAAGAAAAAGGCTAAAAAAACTCAGGTCTGATTCAGCCACTGTCCCACCTCCCTTGGACATCTCGCTTGAGGCTTGTGAAAGCCTAGAGGATCATGTGGTTGTCGTTTTGGATTCCTCTGCCACAACCCCATCAGAGGCCGATATAGATCTGATTTCTAGGACATCCTTGGAGGCTTTACAAATATCCGCTCCAGACATTGAGGAGGCTTGGCTGATTATATCTGAGGGATTGAGGGGCATACCACAAATTCTAGTTCAGGAGGAGATTTCTACTACATTGTTTGAGTGTTGGGAAAGGTCCAAACTTCCTAAGGTTTTTCGGGTAGACATCCCTCAAAAGAAAAAAACAAAAAAAGCAAGCATATTTGCCCTCTTGTTCAAGATCCATAACTTGAATGACAGGATTTTGCACAGGGGTTGTTCAATGCCTTAATGGCCTTAAAGCCTTTTCAAGGTGTGTCTGTGCCTGTTTCTCCTTGGTCACCTACTTCTCTTAAGAGGCCCAGAGAGAAGGAGTCCTCTGAAGAGGATTTGGATGCTGAGGAAGAGCGTTTGATGTATTCTTCTCAAATCCCTTTTCCTTTGGATAATGGGTCTGAGGAATACGATTCTATTACTCCAGATTCTCCCCTAGAAGAACTATCTTTTGTGGACACTATTTCTCACAAGATGGAATATTTCAAATGGGACTGCTCTCAGGAATCTGACATTTAGAATAGGTACTATGAAGTCCTCTGGATGGAGTCTCACAAACCCTCTGCTGTTCCTCCAGTCTTGGCTGTCCTTTTAGATACATTATCAGCAGCCTCTGTTGCCTCTGATTCTCAGCCTCCAGCCTCCAAGAAAATTAACAGATTTTACAAAGTGCCTGATGATTGTAAATTTTTGTATAAATGTCCTGTTGCTGATCCTTCTGTAGTGTCTGTCTCTTCTAACAAAACTTCTAAACTTTTGCCATCTACTAAACTACTTCCTTCTGGTAAAGATGGTAGAGGCATAGAATGTCTAGGCAAAAAAGTCTACACTGCTGTCACCCTGGCTTTTAGTACTATTAATTACCAGGCTGTTATGACCAGATATGTTTTAGCCTTTCTTTCTCAAGTTTCTGAGTCACTGTCTGCCCCCCCCCCCCGATTTGGAAGGGAAGGTCTCAGCCCTTTCTGTGTTGGGTTCTACTTGTCACGTGGCTTGTCACTCTCTTAAATGTTATGATGCAGCTGATGCTTCCTCCAGGGCTGCTGCATTTGGTTCTTTTTTGAGACATTACTCTTGGCTTTTTCTTCAGCCTGTGATACTGCCATTCCAGTTATCTGGAATTTCATTTATGAATACCAGCATGAATGCAATTGCTTGGGTTACCAAATATATTAAAAATATATGTTATGTGTATATTAAACTACGGATACAGAACTGTATGTTATGTACTGAGCTTCAAGGATATGTCCATAGTGTACTCTACTGGAAAAGAACAGAAATGTATATAAACTATGGGATCTGGACACATGCTCGACTAGCATATGTCCGAATCACAAAACATCGAACACCCATACACAAAAGCGCTTAACATCGACAAGCACTTCCGTGTATGTGTGCCTGTTATGTAGATCGGACTACAGTGCTGGTAAGGGAAAATTCCCTTTTCCCTACTGTAGTGTGATCTTGGAGTGAGAATAATAAAGTAGGGGGTTGTGGGGGTGCAGGGGGGGGCAAAGCCCCCCTGCAGAAACGTATATATATTTTTTGAACTACACATACATGGAAGCACTTTTCAATGTTAAGCGCTTTCGTGTATGTGTGTTCGATGTTTTGTGATTCAGACATATGCTAGTTGAGCATGTGTCCTAGACCCATAAACTATATACCTGTGCAAATGTATGCTTTAATGGTAGAAGCTGGAACATACAGATTTAACATGCAAAACGTCAAGTAAATAAGTTGAAACTAAAGTATTTTTTACAATTGTGTTTATCTCTCAGTTTCACTGAAGGAGACAGGATGTCTAGTGCTAGAGGTTTCTTTCTATTGTCTTTAAACAGAAGTACTTACTAGGTTTAAAATGTAAAGTATTTTTATTGCTTTGTGACTTCCTGGCAGCTGTACAGTTCTGACAGATATGTATTTCTCACACAGAGATGTTAAGTGTCTGGTTAGCCTGGGAACTGAAGGCAGGTGACAAAAAGTGATGTCATCCAGGCTAACCCAGCAGCAAAATGTGATATTGATTTAAGAACTCTCTCAGAGAGAGAGAGAGAGAGAGAGAGAGAGACTGGCATTTTGTATCTTGTCTTGGAATTAGAAATATCCATTCAGCACTTCTGCATCTGTCTTGCTCTGTAAGTAAGTCTAGGGTACAGTAATTTCTCTTATATATAGATAGGAATATAGTGCAGATTAGTTTAGATGTTTTCTGTATTTATTTGAGACTGTCCTGCAATGTTGTTTTAAAATAATTCATGTTATGCTGAACTTTGTAGTTACTGTATTGTTTGAGTATTGTCTTGTTTTTTTATTGTTTATTATTAAATATATTTAAACCTATTTTTGTGGCTGGTTTGTTTAGAGATATTTAAGCTCTTAAGAGTGCTTGCATATGTATTTGGTGGCACTATACAGGCCACTCCTGAATAACATTAGTCTTTGGTCACACTTGCCATTTGGATAATAGTAACATTAGACAGTAGGATTGGTTACCCTTTGTAAGGACCTTAGAGTAGCTGATAAAGAGCTGGCTGGTGGCAGTGATAACTACCTTATAGTCTGGGCAGAAGGAGGCATAGCTAGTAAACCTGTGCCAGCCTTCCCCATGAGTGTCTGTGGGTTTGTATATAAAATCAAATCTCAAAGTGTGTGTCTCTTAGCTACTTGGGCAGGGACACAAAACACTAGTTGGACAAGAGGGGGTGCTGGAGGTTTTAGCTTGGCCACTTGGCTGAGATCTTAACCCTATAGCTGTGCCAGTGGGGGATCTTATTGGGGATCTGGAGAAAGAGGGAGAAACCAGCCCCAGGCTGACTGTGATCTCTATGTGCTCTTAAGGGAAATTGTACTTTACTGTGTGCACTTGTCATCCTCCAATTGTTTATGTCCCTCACTGTTGCCATTGGCGAGGATTGAGGCTCCTTGATTACTGGGCCAGTGCAGAAGCATCACACAGCCTTTACCTAATGACATTATAGCTAAGTTATTGGATGCTCCTCTTAATAACAACCTTTTTGGCTATGCTGCTACTGCTGAGCTTAAGTCCCTCCCAGACAAAGGTAAGGTCTTGCAGGAATTGAAACATATTTTTGTTTCTGGTGTTTTCAATTTTCATAGGAATTATCCATCCAAATCTGCCCTTGTTTGCAGACAGTCTTGCCCTTCTCCCAAAGGTAAAAAGGGTTCTAGGCATGTACCCACAGCTTAGTCTACTCAGACTCCTACTTCTCTGATGCATGCTTTTCAAGACAAACCAGGTTCTGTCTCACAGTTTACTTCCCCTTTCCATAGGCCAGGTTCCTTTATCTCTTCTTCTTCTTTCCCTGTCCCTTCCCAATTGGTTAAGGGTCACTCAAGACTCTTGTTTTTTCTTCCATCATATGTCATGGATATTTTGTGGTGTGGAAATCCCTTCCTCCTTTTCTAGGCATCCCTCAACCTCCTCAGAAACAGCTTCCTTTCTTTCCAGAACTGCTTCAGGCTTTTCTGGCTTAGGGCACCATTTAAATAGTGCCCCTATCCAGGAAGGGAAAAGTTTTTTATTCCAGGATGGTCTTGGTTCCCAGGAAGAAAGGCACCTCAAGACCCATTGTGACCATTTCTCAGTTCAACACCTTTCAAAAGGCCCATACCTTTCAGATGTCTTCCCTTCAAACCCTGTTCCTTCTTCTTCTTTCCCAGGCCTTTTTGATATCCCTGGACCTCAAGGATGTCTACTTTTACAATGCCATCCATCCCCTTTTCAGGAAGTTTTTATGTTTCTCTCTCTCTTCCTTGCATTTAAAGTTTTCTACTGCCCCAAGGGTATTCACGAAATGCCTCGCCCCTGTCATTGCCTTCTGCAAGATGAGAGAGATTCAGATATTTCCTTATCTAGACAACCTGCTCATCTTAGCTTCATCCCCCCAGGTTGTGCTTAAGCACCTCCAGTTTACTGTTTGTCTGCTACAAAGTCTGGGAGTTATTGTACATTTTTAGAAATCAGTCCTGTTTCCTTCTCAGAATCAAGTTTTTCTACATTACAGGATCCAGTCCATTCCCATGCTGGCATCTCTGACTCCACCCAAGGTTGTCTGTCTCTAGTCACCTTCTTCCTCTGCCTTCAGTCACAGCCAGGAATTTTCTGAGGGTTCTAGGATTCTTAGCTTCCATCAGTCCTATGTTACATCTAATCAGTATCCATATGAGAAAAGTACAGTAGTTCATTCCTCAAGTCACTGTGGCTTCAACACTTTCTGGATTTCCTAGTTCCTTTTTCTCCATGTCTCAAACTCGAGGTTCAGTGGTGGATCCATCAGCTTTCTCGCAACACAGGACTTCCTTTCCAAACTCCAGTCCTATCTCATGAACTGTTTTGGATACCTCACACAGGGGTCAGGGGCTCATTCAGTTCCCTCAAGGTTCGGGATCTCTGACCTTCCCATCAGAGGTCAGGTCACATCAACATCAAGGAGATGAGACCTCTCCTTTTAGCTCTTCAGGCTTTTCATTCCCTTTTTCTTCCAGGGCCTCTCAAAGTTTTCATAGACACACTGATGTGTATAAACAAGCAAGGAGGCCAAGGTCTTACCTACTTTGCAGACTCACTATTCAAATCTGGGATCTAGCTGTCCAGTATCAAGTGACTCTTCAGGCTGTCTACATTTGTTCAGTGCAAAATATAGCAGCAGACTCTTTGAGCAGGTCCAGTACATAGGCTTACAAATGGATACAATATGCTTCTAGACATAGTCCATCAATGGGGTATTCCACAAGTAGATCTTTTTGCCTCCCTTGTGAACAGACAACTTCCTCTTTTCTGTGCCAGAATACCAAGTCCTCTGGCTTGGAAGGTGGATGTCCTGTCTTTTCCTTGGAAGGGGATGTTTCTCTACAACTTCCTTCCCCTTCCCTAAATTCTGAGGGTCCTGCTCAAGATCAAGCATGACTTCCCCCAAAATCTTGCTGGTAACTCCCTTTTGGCCCAGACAGCATTGTTTCCCTCTTTTTCTTCAGTTAGCCAGGGGCAGTCATCACAAGTTATCTCAATGAGTGGACCAACTTATACAAGACAAGGGGACTCTTATCCATTATCACTTGCCCACTCTTCAGCTAATGCTGTAGGTGGTAGGATTTTGATCCCTTTTAGGCACCTCTTTTCTGAGGATGTTTTTATGTTTCTGCTGGAGGCCAGGAAACCCATTATCAAGAAATCATATTTGTCCAAATGGAAGAGATTTTCTATCTGGTGCCTCTTTCATAACCAGGATCCCTTTACTTTGGAGATCCCTCTGGTTCTCTCTTATTTGTGTGAATTGCTCCATGCTGGGTTGGCATATTCTTCAGTTAAACCTTACCTATCAGCTGTTTCTGCTTGTCTGCTCTTGACTCCTCCTGTAGCTTCTAGGTTTGAGGTCAATCAATTTGTTAAAGGTGTCCTTCACATCAGGCCTCCCAGGAAGCCTATTCTACATTCCTGGGACCTCAGTTTTGTTCTTGAAAAATTTGACTCAGGCTCCTTTTGAGTCTGCAGTTTCAACTTCCTTGCAACATTGTTCGTGGAAGATTGTTCTTCTTTTGACCTTTACTTCAGCTAAAAGAGTATCTCAACTCCAGGCTCTAATAGATATTCCTCCTTTCTTAGTTTTTCATAGGTACAGGGTCTCTCTTTGTCCTAATCCTTCTTTTATGCCCAGGGTGGTCATTGAGTTGTTTCTTAATTAGTCTATTAATTTACACCCCTTTGTTCCTTCTCTGCAATCTGCTAGTGAGAAGGTTCTTCACACCTTGAATGTACATAGACATGTCAGATATTATTTGGATAAGACTAAGGCCATTCACAAATCTGAGACACTGTGTTTTCTTTCATCCCAGGTCTTTGGTTTTAGCAGTTTCTAAACGGACCATATCATCCTGGATCTCTAAGGTCATTTCTTTTTGTTATTCCTTTCATGGTAAAAGTCTTTCAACCTCTATAAAGGCTCATTCTACAATAACTATTGCTTCCTCTGGTGCCTTTTTTCAAGGACTGGACACCAATTCCATCCTTTAGGCTGCTACTTGGACTTCTGTCCATACCTTCACTAAATATTACAAGTTAGATTTTGTTTCCAGAGCAAGAGTGGGATTTCCCAGACCTATCCTGCATGGATCTCTAGAGGGCTCTTCTGTGCCTTCCTTCTCTCAAGTTTCTTGTTGAGCATTTGTACTCTCCCTTATGTAAAGAATATTGCAACAGTGACATGGAAGAACATAGTACAGTTGTGTAAAATCATACCATAACAGTAAATGTCCTTCTCTTCACTGTTTTAGTATTCGCTTCCTCCCTTCTTCTCGTACTCTACCCTATTTCTTTTGCTTTCTTGACCAGAGATTCTTTTCTTTTTCGCCTTCTGGATGCACATTTTTCTTCTAGTCCCTACGGACAATTTGTTCCTCCTGGGGCTTTTCATTTCTGAGATACGTACATCAGTATGTCACTCTTATGACTTAGCCATACACAGGGACCATACATGTGATGTATTACGTCTGTAAATTCCAAAGACTTTGGTATACTGGACAGATGTTGGGCTACTGTCAAAAGATTTTAATACTCTTAACATATACTGGAAGAATCACGCAGCAAAAAGGTAGGCCAAAAAAGAGTTTATTTTACATGCATGGAGACCTGCCACAAAGTTCTTGGTTGTCAGCAGTCTAATTTCTATACACTTTACATGGGTTTTTATACCCTCTTTTGTGCATACACAGCAGCTGGTTACTAGACAAGGAATTTCAGTCAAGGCTATAAATTCACTCACTGGAGCCTTAGATGGTAAAAAGTCAGACACAAGATAAGTTGGTGCCTACATCAAGGTAACATCTATGCACTCCTCCTTGGTCAGAGGTCAGTCCCAAGATAGGCCTGTGCCTGGACCAAAGTAACATCTATGCATTCCTTTCTGGTCAGCAAATTCCTTACAAGAAAAACAACTCATTTTAGCTTATTTCTTTGCACGCAATGTAGTTTCACATTTTAACCCTTCCTATACAGGATACAAAGATGTTGAACACAAAGATTCTTACTACATTTCCCCCCTCACAACACTTTTTATCCCCCGTAATACATTTTATTCATACAGTTTTTCACATGATTCATTTTCTGTATATTCAGAATAATAAGCTTTAGTTGCATTGGCAGACAATACACTTGATATTATCATTCGGATGCAAGGAATGCAACAACAACCCAACAGTAGGAATATAATGGCACCAACACATACAGCAATTAAGACATTCATAAGTACTGTTCCCCAATTCCCAAACCAATTTTGGAAAAAGTCAGTCAATGGATTCTGTCCTGGTTTTGTAAGTTCAGAAACTTGCTGTAGGATCTCCAGATGACTGTTAATGTCATATCAGTTGTCTGTAATGAACGGACAACACTTGCAAGTACCTCCTTTCGCCGCTAGGGTGAAATTGAGTGCCATACGATTCTGCAACACTACAGTCCTTATTGCAGTTAACTCATCCGTCACCAATCCTAGCGCAGAAAAAGTTGCATTGCTCAGAGTTTCTAACAGTTCTGACAGTTTTCTGAGCTCCCAAATAGATTTTACTGTCCCATAAGCTGGAAGAATACCAGCCCAAGAAATAACATCATCGCCCAAGTCCATGTGTGACAGTCCCTTGCTGCTACTGTGGGCCAAATCGTGATGATAGATCCAGGATGCATCAACGTTACCTACGGGATTAACAGGTTTATTTACAGCACGTACATTTCGTATTTTACCTTGGGGAAGAGAAAATGCATGTCTTATAGCTGGTGCTAAATAGCCCAAAAAACAACTGCCTGACCAATTCCTTGGTAACCATTTGTATGCTTTTTTACCACAGATAAAATAACAATCATTCACCTTGAGGGTGATATTTACTGGAATAGAATGATTTCCTTTGTCTTGTAGCCCTTTAAACAAAAGATCATACACAGATAACATTTTTTCAACAAAGCTTGTGACATTAATAAGCCCTGTACTATTAATAAGCACTCTTATAGGCTTGAAACTCGTTGCACAGTGCCCATCTATTGTACAGTTATGAATTATGGTTACATTACATTGACTCCATCCAACCTTAATTTTTCCAGATCTCTGGAAACGTACAGTTCCATTCTGACCACCCATGAGGGGTAATGCTATTTTGTCCTTTAAGGCTACCTCTGAAGTTTCAAATAGTAAATTAGTCCATGTATCATTTGCCCCCAAAGGGACTGTACCTAACATCAGACCACCATGTACAGTAGGGATAGCTGTGCATATCCAACAATTTGAAACATTAAAAGACAAAGCATATGCATATTTAATAGCTTGGTACGTATTAAAGGGTGGATGCCAAGCTGTATTTTCGTCTCTCTTCACTTGGCTAGTTTCGATTGAAAATAAAAACGGCCAAAACAGAAAAGTAACAATCACACTTATTAACAACAAAATTATTTTGGAATGCTTTGGTGGAAAATGCTGCTTCCTTCCAGTATTTCTCTGCATTGCTACAATAGTCAGATATTTATACAAAACAAGATTAGTACTAATCAGTGTTCCTCAAGTTTCCTGGTTCCACTTTCAGGATCCTGTTGTTCTTCTGATCTGAAAAATAATCATTCGTTAGAGAAGTGTTAGTTTTTGTCAGCATTTTCCTCATGTAATCTGTTATCTCTTCACCCCCCTCACGTTCCGCAGGCAAAAGACCTTGCCACTGCGGGACGTAATAAGGTACGTATTGACAGGAGTGCCAGAGGTAAGCAGTTTATCCAAGACTGATGTGTCTCGGCCATGAGTTTACGTAACTTGCCTTTGAGAATGCCAGTATGGCGTTCAACCAACCCTGCTGACTGTGGGTGGTAGGCACAATGATGTTTTAACTCGATCTGAAAAACGGCAGCCAGTTTTTGAATAACTTGGTTTACAAAATGTGTACCATTATCAGAATAGATGCGTGTAGGTAGCCCGAAATGAGGGATAATGTTATTTGTAAGGGCCTTGGCTACCGACAATGCATCTGGGTGTGCTACCGGAAAAGCTTCTACCCATTTTGTAAAAGCATCAATAACGACTAACACAAATCGCTTCTGTTGAACAGGAGTTAGTTCAATAAAATCCATACAGATTGTGTGAAATGGATATGGAGGCAGCGGGAACGCTGCTGGAGTGATCCGTACCCCACCACCATGGTATCAAAGCGGGCACGATAAACAAAATCGTTTAGCATACGCTATAAAGCCCTTGGTCCAGAAAATTTGCTGGATCATTTGAATCATGGCAGCAGGGCCCAGGTGCGATGGGCCGTGCGTCACTAATGAGGCATACCTAAAAAGGTTCGTTGGTAAAACATACTTGTCATTTGGACCTACAAAAACTCCCTGCTTCTGAATAGCCCCATATTTAACCCATCGCTGTTTTTCCTGAACTGTACTAAGTTCCTGCATTACTTGTAAAGTTTATAGATCAAATTTATCTGTAGGGTGAAGTTCCTTTTGTGTGGTCTCGAGTGCAAAAGTAGAGGTTAAGGCTACACTCTTTGCAGTTTTGTCAGCTAGTGCATTTCCAAGTGATACTGGATCCTTGGCGTTTGTGTGTGCTGCGCACTTACAGATGGCCAATCCCTGTGGCAGTTGGACAGCTTGTAAGAGGCTAAGGATTAAATCCTTGTGGGTTGTTTCCTTTCCTGAGGCTGTAACCATTCCCCTATTTTTCCATTGCTGTGCAAAGGCATGGACCGTGGAAAAAGCATACTTTCTATCTGTGTAGATAGTATCTGCCTTATCCTTGGAAATGGTGCATGCTCTGGTTAAAGCAATCAATTCAGCCGCCTATGCGGACAGGTTCCTGGGGAGAGGTTTTGCCTCTAGTACCTTAGTCTCAGTTGTGACTGCATAACCCACTTGTGTAATACCTGCCTCATTCTTACGTGCTGACCCATCTACGAACAGGGTCCAATCTGAATTTGCCAAAGGCTGATCCTTAAGGTCTGGTCTTGGTAAGACATTAGAGTGTATTAAGTCTAAACATACGTGAGGGGCACCGTCATCAGCTGTAGGTAACAGCGTGGCTGGATTAAGAGTAGTGCATCGCTCAATGGTCATGTGTGGTTGCGATAACAACGTTGTCATGCAGGACAAATGTCTGCTAGGAGAGAGAAAGGTAACTTTATCCTGTAGAAGTATTACCGCGACAGAGTGCGGTACTCGTAAGGTAAGGTCATGAAACAAAACTAGAGTTGCAGACGCCTGCACGGCCAGTGCAGCTGCGACTACTGCTTGTACACAGTGTGGCAACGATCGTGCCACTGTGTCCAGTTTACTGGAATAAAAAGCTAATGGTCTCAACTTATCCCCATAAGTTTGCAACAGAACCGATGTCATAAAGCCCTGCTTACAATCTACTGTCTGAACAAAAGGTTTTGTATAGTCAGGGAAGCTAAGTGTTGCAGATCCTGCTATCAGTTGCTTTACCCTAGTAAATGCCTGTATTGCCTTATCTGTCCATTGCAGCGCATCATGTGCTGCCATGGGAAGTGCAAAAATAAGTTCTGAAAGTGGACTGACTTCCTCTGCATAATTGGGAATCCAACTACGACAAAAGTTAGTTATTCCTAAAAATGACATCATTTCTTTTTTTTGTACTGGGCATTGGTGCCTGTAAAATAGCTTCTTTTCTACAGCTATCTAGTTGTCTACCAGCATTTGAAATGGTATAGCCTAGATATCGTACTTCAGCTTTACAAAATTGTAATTTAGATTTGTTTACCTTATGTCCCTCTTTCGCCAAGAAATGCAATAACCGAATAGTTTCGGACTCACAGACAGCCTCTGTGGGTGCAGCCAGTAAGATGTCGTCCACGTATAATAGTAGATGACAGCCATGCTCTGGTTGAAACTGTGCCAGGTTTGTTGACATTTCTTGCGAAAAGATTGTAGGGCTCTCACAATATCCCTGCGGCAGTCTTGTGTATGTGTACCGCTTGCTCATAAACGTAAAGGCGAACCAAAACCTACTATCTTCCTGTAGAGGGATAGAAAAAAATGCGTTACTGATATCAATGACAGAAAAATACTTATCTGTGGGAAGGATATCATTTAACAAAACAGATGGACCTGGGACCATAGGAGCCCTTGGTACCACAGCAGCATTCACAGCCTGCAGATCCTGTACCATTCTCCAGGTCCCATCCGGTTTCCTTACTGGGAACAAGGGTGTATTACACGGTGAATCTGTGCATGGAACTAAAACCCCAGCTCTCAGTAGAGCTGTGATTACTGGTAAAATGCCTTCTTCTGCCTTTTTACTTAATGGATACTGACGCTTATGAGGTCTAAAATCGGATTTTGGAGTTATTTTAACCTGTCCTTCTGTTCTCATTAACCCAATGTCGTGCTGCCCTAGGGACCATAAGGATTTTGGTAATGCCTGTAGTTTCAATTCTTCTTGTGGGGTCAAAAAGCATAGTCAGGATGGCATGCCTCCTGTCGGTATTAGCCGATCTTCTCGAAGATGTACTGTTGGTCTGGCTTGGGTTACCCAATTTAACTTCTGTACCTGAACTCCCTTACCTGCCAGCTGTTCCGGTGTCAGTTTTGACCACTCGGTAACCTTTTTCCCAACTCTATACCATGCCACTTGTTCTTCCCTTGTCACAGATACATGTGGGATTGAGGTATTCCGAAAAAAGCTGTTGCATGTCTCTTGTGAGACTACAAGTAACTGCGGAGTTCCCTGCTCTGTCCCAATAAAGATTTTGTAATAGAATCCTAGTCACCTTATGTTTAAAAAATTGTTCTTCATACTTGGGATCGGGTCCCACATTTTTTCTGTAATACATTGTACAGTGTAGTTGTTTGGCAGCCTCTGGTAACTGGATATCCGTACCGTGTTTGCTCAAAGCTAGATTCGTTAACTCTCTGGCCCGCTTTGTGGTCCTGTTTCAATAAGATCATTACTATACCAGTAATGTAAATCCCCTTGCCCTACCTGCAACATTTCATCCTGGATTGCCATACGCTTAGCCAAGATTCCTGATGCAGTTGGTACCGCTGCTATTTCAAAAACATGCATCAAATCTCTTCCTAATAAGTTAACAGGGCAAATCCGGGAGATAATCACTCGAAATTTAATAGTTTGATTAGTTTCATGGTCCATAAACCATAAAGGTTTAGACAAAGGTTCCTTATAAATGAGGCCATCGGCCGCTTTGACTAGTACATAGTCATCAGTAGCCACATTGGAATGGCAATGCAGTATGTTTTAGTAAGGTTTTGGAAGCCCCTGAATCACATAGAAATTCTATGTCTTTCCCTTCAACCTGTAATATAATTACTGGTTGCACTTCTAACTGCATAGTCGTAGCTAGAGCTGTCAGGCTAACAACCTGATATTTACCTTTTTCTAAAAAAATCAGTTATCTCATGTTCCCATCCTGCACATTCCCTTTTACCTTCTTTATTTACATTCTCAAAATCATTCTCATTTTGTATTACTGACTCTTGCCAGTCGACCTCAGCACCTGGGTCCGGTTCGTCCGTGCTGCCATCATATAGTCATGCTGAACTATGATTTGGAGCAGCAGCGGATTTCCCGGGATTCCGGCAATCTCTTGCGAAATGCCCCTTCTTACTGCATTTAAAACATTCCCCCCCTCTTTCGTCTGCCTTCGTAATCTTCAAAATGTCCTACATTCCCTCTCCCTCTGCCTTTACCCCGTCGCCTTCCTCTACCTCTGTTGGACAGAGCTTACATTAACATAAGTGTTTCATCCGCGCTCACCGTAAAGGTTTGAGCCTGTTTTCTTTTCTTTTCCTCAAGATATTTTTCTGCATGTAAGGGGATATGAGTCTGTGGACAGGGTATGTACCTTAGCTTCTTTTTGTTTTTACTCTGATTTGTCTATACTACGGTTACGTAGTTCCAGAGTCTCCTCTGCTTGTTTTTTTGTAAAACTACGGAGGGTATTTTTTCCTGCTTCTCTGCCTCCTGTAAGACTATGAAGGACACCTTTTCTTGATTTTCTGCTTCTTTCTTTTTGATACTGGGGTGGACTAACCCTGTCTTTAGTGACGTCAGGATACAAGGGTGGGGCTGTTGGTTTACGACAGACAATAGATGTTTCGTCATCTTCTTTGTGAACAAAAAATGCACCTTTTGCACTCGAGCCACTACTTCCCTTATTTGAAAATTGTTCCTTATATCTCTTATTAGCTTCTTCTAACCATTTCTGTGCTTGAGGAAATCCTACCTTTTTTTGTTTCTTAACCTTACCTCCTGTGTCCCTGCACAGGTCTCTCACTAGATTTTGACATTCTGATCTATTTAAGGTACCACTAAACCCATAATTTTTCTTCCATTTTTCATATATTTCAAGTTTTTGGATGTAATTTAAACATATATTCCTCATCCTCAGTCCTTTTATTTAAGCAGCCCTTACTAACACAACAACTGCTTCCTATTCCCATTTTTCTTATTTAAAAGAAACTGTTTCCCATTTTTCTTATTTAAAAGAAAAACTGTTTCCCATTTTTCTTATTTAAAAGAAAAACTGTTTCCTTTTCCTGAGATCTCTACCGGTCTTTTGTAAAATTTAAACAAAAGAAATTCCTTTATGACTAGTCCCTTAAAAAACTTTTACAAATAAAAAAAGCTTACCTTACTGCGGATCTTCCGCCCTCGTTCGTCACCGTCCCACGGATCGAATCTAAGAGTGACTGGCCTCTACTTACGACTTTTTCGTTGGAGGTCTTTCCGTTCAAGGGAGCCCAAGATTCGTTCTCCCTTTCTTGTACAGGTTTTTCAGTCCCTCTTATGCGATTCGTACCGTGAAGAGGTGGCCCCACGTTCTTGGGCGCCAGAAATGTCAAAAGATTTTAATACTCTTAACATATACTGGAAGAATCACGCAGCAAAAAGGTAGGCCAAAAAAGAGTTTATTTTACATGCATGGAGACCTGCCACAAAGTTCTTGGTTGTCAGCAGTCTAATTCCTATACACTTTACATGGGTTTTTATACCCTCTTTTGTGCATACACAGCAGCTGGTTACTAGACAAAGAATTTCAGTCAAGGCTATAAATTCACTCACTGGAGCCTTAGATGGTAAAAAGTCAGACACAAGATAAGTTGGTGCCTACATCAAGGTAACATCTATGCACTCCTCCTTGGTCAGAGGTCAGTCCCAAGATAGGCCTGTGCCTGGACCAAAGTAACATCTGTGCAGCAAATTCCTTACAAGAAAAACAACTCATTTTAGCTTATTTCTTTGCACGCAATGTAGTTTCACATTTTAACCCTTCCTATACAGGATACAAAGATGTTGAACACAAAGATTCTTACTACAGCTACCCTTGGCAGGAGATCCCTTATACAAAGAATACTGCAATAATGAAGAGAAGGACATCTAATTTTATGGTAAGAGTTTACACAACTGTACTTTCCTAATGCTTAGAAGCTCCAATAATATCATTGTTTGTGTGGAGATTGTAAAATATAATATTGGGGGGGGTCAAATAATGAGTAAAGTCAAGAACTCGCCTAAGAAACTGTGAAATAGGACCAGGGAGAAACTCCTTAGTTTAATAAAAAATGAAATAGCCTTACAATGGACATTGATCAGAAGATACAGACAACAGACGTATAGTGTCTTTAGTATACACTGGGAAAGCCTTCATGTATGAACTAGGTAAAAACTACTGGGAAACACTGTGCAAAGAAGTAATTATTTTTATTTGGTAATTTATGATTTTACCAGTAGAACAGGAAGGATTAGCTTTAGTTTATTTTCAGGACTACAATAAGATTCAAAATGTAACATATGAGACAGTTGAAATTGATGTTATTGACACAGGCGGAGTTGACATTTTAGTCCAGAAGCTCAATATGTGGTCTCAGGGATTAATAACAAGAAATGCTAAACCTTCTTAGGCTATCTTTAATTACAGGTTGTTAATGCTAGACAATGTGTTATGAAAATTAGAGATGTGGCTGGTTGGAATGGTTAAACAGTCACCCCTTCCACAGTATTAAATCAATGGTGAGTTAGAGAATATCAGATACTATTCTGGAATCAACTAAGAACTGGGGAGGGTAAAATGAATTGGTGTATGTTTAGGACTAGACACCAGCCCCTGTGGTGATATACTTTAAGATATAGAGGGGTTAGTTCATATACTGGATAAATATGATAGATAGCTTCAGCAAAGTAAGATGCTACAGCTTGAACCAGCTATAATAGTAATTGAAGTGAAGCTTCCAGAAATATGCAATAAAAATGAATATGTAAGTTTTATAGAGCAGTAGTTAACTCAAGTAAACAACTGGCTGGAAAATAAATCAGTTAATGATAAGAAATCATAGGGAGGCCTATATCTGAAGAACAATGGACACAGATCTATTTGACTGTAACATGTGTTACTAAATTCAGGAAATTTAGAATAATTGGGTGGAAATGCTTACATAACTATTTTTACACTCCTGCCAGAATCTATTAAGATATTTCCAGAAGTTATGGAACTTGTTAGAAACGTCAAGGTAACCAAAAAGAGGATTGTTAGTATGTTTTTTGATTTTTCATCAAAATAAATAGTTTTATAAAGAACTAGAACTTCCAATAGGGCAAATACTCAGGTATTGCTGGCACTTGAAACAAGAGGAGTTCTACTTCAGTAGGATTGGAGATCTCATGCACCCCCAGGATAATGGCTCTTAATGTTTTGTTATTACTAACAGTAAAATATAATAACAAGAAAATGGGAATCCCAAAAAGAGCCTCAAATGCAAGAAGTTATAGCTTTAAAGAACAGGCTTAAGAGTTTAGAACTAAGGAACCAAAATATGAAGAAGGGAACATTATTACAGAATAAGTGGAAGATTTAGGGTTAGAAACTTTATGGGAAACATGGATGGAGATGAATTACCTCTAAATATGAAATTTTAATGAGTTGCTAAACTTTGATGAGGTGCCAGCAGAGCACCCCAAAGAGCTGACCCAATAGTCAGGGACTTGGGAACTCACATAGACAGTAATCTATCCGGTGACCATCATGTGTCTAGAGTAGGGTGGAATTCATTCTATGTTATGCAACTTATAAACAAAGGTATGGCTTTTAGGTCCTAGGAAGTCATTGTTCCACTGCATTTGGCATTCATCAGACCTATTAATCATCATAACCCCGGTCCAAATCCTTCCCTACCCACCACAAACTGCAACCAACATAAAACAATCCCCTTACCCTCCCCTTACCCTCAACCAAACCCTCCAATTCACTTTCTATAGCCCATCTAAACATACGCAGTATTTGCAACAAAATTCCTCAGGTTCATGCCCTTCTAGATGTACATCAGTTTGACATCCTCTGTTTATCAGAAACATGGCTTAAACCCACAATAAAAGACAATGAACTTATGGCATCCTTCGTCGCGACCGCACAAGTAAAAAAGGTGGAAGGGTAGCAGGACTACAAATTAGCAGTGTAAATCTTAACCTACCCTCAGATAATAGTGCAGAAATAATTATCACTAAACTACAGCTTAACTCACACAAATCAGTAAACATCATCTGCTCCTATCTTCCCCCAGGAAAGAAACACAGTATACTAGAATACCTTCTAAACTGGCTTTCTTCTAACCTCCCTCAAGAAACTATAGTCCTAGGTGACTTTAACATAGACTGGAATTTATGCAGCTGTACTAACTCCACCTCCCTGATCAACCTGTATGGCTTCTCACAAGCTATAAACTCTCCCACCAGAGTAAATAAACTTAATAATAAAGAAAGCACCTTGGATTGGATACTTACAAATAGCCCACGACAGACATATACAACAGGAACCCTTCCAGACAACCTAAGTGACCATTCACTAATGTATATTACCAGACATAAAATAAGCCAAACTATCCCTGTTTCTGTCAGAACAGTCTGTACCAAAAAACATTTTGACCCCAAACTGTTCCAAACTGAACTTAAACAATGTAACTGGTCACCTCTTAAATCCCTCCCTATAAACGAGGCAGTGGAATACTTCAATACCACTTTCTTAGCAATCCTGGACCATCATGCCCCAACACGCTGCATTACAAACAAAACTAAACCAGCCCAATGGCTCTCTAATCAAACTAGGAAACTAATCCTTTGCAAAAATAAATCTTGGGCTAAATGGCGTACCACAAAGAATACTATTGATCACCAAACCTTTAGACAACAACGAAATATGACAAAAAAAGCCATCCTGTTAGATAAAAGGAACTTCTATCTCCAACTACAACAATCATCCCTCAAAGAACCACAAAAATTTTGGACTAGTATTAACAAACTTCTATACCCAGGCAAAACTGCCACACCTAATACTCTAGACTCCAACCCTGACTGCCCAACACAAACAGCAAACGCCTTCAACTCTTTCTTTACTACTTCTATACTGAATCTTGCAAACCATCTATCCCCTGACATCTCTAATCTGCCTATTCCTACTTCCATTCCTCCCCTATTATTCAACCTAAAACCAATACCCACATCCTATATCTGTTCCCTAATCCAAAAACTAAAACCTACTACCTCCTCAGCTGATAAACTCCCAGCAGAATTCCTGCAAAAAGGAGCTAAGGCTATTGCTTATCCCATCTCCATATTGATCAATAGAACCATAAAAGAAAGCACTATCCCATCTAGCTGGAAAATTTCTTACATAATTCCTCTTCACAAAGGTGGAAACTCCAATGATTTCTCCAACTTTTGCCCCATAGCTCTACTCTCTCCACTTGCTAAAATAATGGAGAAATGTATCTACAAACAATTACTTAACCACCTTCTCCATCACAATCTACTAGCTAACTGTCAACATGGTTTCCGCCCATTCCATAGTACCACCACAGCCTTGCTATCCTTCACTAACTGTATCAACAAAAATCGCAACAATAATATGCTGTCTTTGTTGACCTATCTAAAGCCTTCAACATGGTTAACCACCAACTCCTTCTACACCTATTGAAGTCCCTCTCACTTGACAGCCTAGCTATGAACTACTTTACTTCCTACCTTGAAAACAGGCAACAGGCAGTTCTCTGGCAAAATCTTCTTTCAAATCTCCTCCCCATTTCTCTAGGTGTCCCTCAGGGTTCCATATTAGGCCCTCTACTGTTTTCCATTTTTATAAATGACCTTCATCAATCCACTCTACTCTCCACCTGCATTCAATATGCAGATGACTCTACTATAATTTGTTCAGCCACATCCCAAGCCAAACTTCATTCTCTTACACAAAAAGCTTTCAGCACTGTAGAACAATGGTTCTCTAACCATTGTCTTCCCCTTAACCTTTACACCTACCCATATGTCTACCCCTCTACACTTCACTCTTGCATCCAATAATGGCACCCTTATTTCTCCTGACCCCACCACCAAACTCCTAGGAGTTACAATTGATAATCACCTAAACTATGACACCCACATAAATACTACAATAAAATCAATTAACAGAAAACTAGGATCCCTTTATAGAATCGAACCTTTCCTTACACCAGAAGCCAGGGCCACAATAGCTAGAACCCACTTAATCTCTACCCTATTCTATGCTTCCCCCATATATACTAACCTTTCTAAAAAATAATCTCAACAAACTAGTTATATCATATAACAATATTGCTAAATTTGCTACAAATTCACCTTTCAGAACTCATCACAGTCTGAATCTAAAACAACTGGGCTGGCTTGAACTCCTTAACCAGCTAAGATTTAACCAACTTACAATAACCCATAAAGCCCTATACCAACCCAGCAACACTCCAGTTCTTTCTGCCCTCATCATACCATATTATATGGTAGCCTGAAGAGTCTACGCTCCTCAAACAAAATGTGGATTCATACTACCTTATCAAAAAACCTAGCAGATGACTCCCTGTTCTCTAACTTTGCTGGTAAAGTATGGAATCAACTACCACATGATCTTACTTCTCAGACCTCTCTCCCACAATTTAAAACTAATCTAAATTTTTTTCTCATTAACCACTGGTTATGCTCTTGTACCAACCCTGACTAACTGTTATCCTTTACTGACTGTTACACTCTATAACCACTATATTCCTTCCTATAAACCTCTATATTCTACAATCTATATACTAACCTATTTTTTTACTTAAATACTAATGCTTATGAGTCTTGAGTACTATTTTCCATATTTGACTATTTAATTCAATTTTACAATTTTTTTTTTTATGTAAACTTTAACTGAATGTTGTAATATTGTATGCTGATGCCTTTTGTAGACTTATATTACTTTTAAATTTTTTGTACGCTTTTTTCTGGAGCTTTTCTCCCCAGGCCTCTACTGAAAATGGGCATGTATCCAGTTGGACTAGCCCGGTCAACAAATGTAAAATAAATAAAATAAAATAAATATTAGTGAGTACAGTGCCTCGTTTGGTATGTACCTAATCAGGCATATACAACAAGTGGAACGTCCACAGAGGTTCCTCACTAAAAGAATGCAGGGTATAAACAGCATGTTCTATGCAGACCATCTCAAGACCTTATCCCTGTATTCTGTCTTCTACAGACTGTTAAGGAGAGATCTATGCTTGACATGCAAGGCATTTGTCAGACTCTACTGTGATGGACCTCTTGCATATCCTTAAAACAAACAGCACCAGAATTACCCATTCTAAAGACTTAAACCTTACCTATGATTTAAATAAGACCTGTTGGAGAGACAGGTTTGTATCCCAGAGATTAACTCTTCTGTGGAACAGGCCTCCCCACTTATGTGAAGCAGAGTTTCTCCCTAACTCAATTCAAATGTAACTTGGACAATTGGATGGAGAAGAGGAAATTCATTCCTGGTTTGGCACCTATGTCTCTAATGGACACAGACAGCCTGTAAATGGTTCATCTCCCAGGCTCATGCTTGCAAATGTTTCACCTGCCAAGCCCCTGCGCTTGTCAGAGATTTGGGGTGCATGGCTAGGCTTAAAAAGGTCCTTGTGGTTGTTAGCCTAGTAAACACCTATGAACCTATAAGGGGCATTCTGTGACATCTATACCCAGATCAATTAGGTGACTTATACTTGTATGTTTTATTTGTGTAGCATGAAAATAAAAGTTGTGAGCTTTGGTGTAAGGCTGGTTCTTATACTGGAGTTAAATTATGACAACTTGCTTCCGGTAGAACTAAGTAATTATACTAATTAGATCCAGCTGCCAAAGTTAAGAATCCCATGCACCATGCATGAGGACTGCAGGCTGCACTGTTTGCATCCTAATTTGTTCATAGAAGTAAAGTGGCCTTATGAAAAAAAATGTATCCCCTATGCAGATAATGGCACCATTTGGCAGCATGCCTTCCTGTTGTCCTTAGGGAAATGATTTGGCCTTATGGCCAAAAGGGTCAGTGGAGTGGCTGAGGATGGATCTACAGTTTACTACTCTAGCTAAAGCACTTATGAGGACTCCTCTGCAAAACTGGACTGCTGTGTAAAGTTGATATCCTGTAGATATGATTAATGAAATTGCAGTTGTGTGAGGTACTCATCATAACAGGAGATGTTCAGAGAAGACTTTTGCAGCAATGTAACAAGTTGGTGCTGTACGCCTTGTAGTAGATGCCTTCTCCAATTTGCATCAAGGACCACAGAGTCACAGTGTTCTCGACTTACATCCTTTAGAAAAGGAGAAAAATCAAAGATGGTAACAGTCTGAACTATCTCTGTGGCAGAACCAACTGGTGGCTTCAAAGTAAGGTAGAGTTCCAGGGAGAAACTGAATGGGTGGATTTAACTGAAACAGCTAAGGAGATTAATTTTGACCATAACTGCATTTTTAAATAATTAGTTCTGCACCAGTGCGAATGTTAAATACTTCCCTTGCAGCAGTACTTTTGCACTTCAGACTGTATGCTTAAGGTGTAACCTCTGAATACAAGTCTGTAACAAGAGTCCAGTGAAATACATGATACTGATTGTCCTAGCCTAGGCCAGAAATGGTTGATTTTTGCAATATTATTTGGCAGGACTGGACTGGAGGTGACAGTACATGTGGAAACAGTACTGCTTGAGGATATGTGAAACAGGAGTAAGAGTAATGAGAGAATAAGGGTGCATATGATTTCTCCACTTGCAGTGCAAGTAGGAGTGATGCAAGTTGGAATACTGAAGGTAGGTGGCTCCATTGGTATAGTGGAATAAAGCCCTGTCTACAAGCTAGGCAACCTGAGTTTGATTACAGGCTTAAGCAGCTGTTGGAGTTAGCAGGGGAAGGAAGAATAATGAGGCTTAATCTTTCCTATCTTTCTTTCCTGGGAGGACTGGGAATGCATGGGCTTGGCATGTATGTATGTTAGAGTTTCCAGGGACCTAGAGCTTGTATGGAGCTGCTGATACTGGAAGGGGTTGAGACTGGATCACATCCCATATGGAGGTGTGTTTTATGGCAGTCATGTAGTCCACTTTATGCCAAACCTTCAGATGGTCTGAGGAGTGTGCAGGGGATTGGAAGGTACTTAAGCTCAATGGTGCCTGTGCAAACAACAGTATCAGCTTCCAGGCTCACTCACCACCAGTGAGAGCCTAGTCATTGCCAGTTTGGAGGAAACTGATGATGCAGGCCCAGAGGGGTTTAACCCAGGTGACATATATGAATAAGTGCTGCCAGACTGGGATGGTTTGGAGCACTGAAGAGCCATGCAGCAAAACCCAGTGTGAATCTATTAAAAAAAAAATGCGTGAAAAGTGATAAAGGATGGAAAACATTTTCCATAACATCTAGTACTTCTTTTATCAGAAGATGTGAGATCTCAGAGTTATAATAATTAGTTATATAGGGGAGGAACTGTCTCCCCGCATGGAGTGGAAAGAAGCTTAGAGTGTTGGTTAATTGTATGAATACCATTAGTAATGTAACTAAAAGTACCAAACAAAGGTTTTACGACTAAAGCTGACCCACACTAGATTGCTATGACAAGTCACCAAGTTCCTGGAAAGATGAAAGTGTGAAAGTGCTCTGGAGGCTGCTAGCAAACCTGTTTTTCCTGTTATTAGTTTGTTAGCAGTCTTTTAAGGAGTCATAATTAATCAAGTGGCAAGCTAAGTACTGTAAGTATAAATCACATCCCTTTGTTGTTTTAAACAACACATACCTGGGTGGGAGAGGGGATTGGAAGCAAAAGGGGCTGAGAGCATAGTTAAAGTAGGCCACAAGCACTGATGCCACATCTGTGCAGATGTGTAAGGATACATCCGCAGATGCACTTTTAACATCCCTTGTGTAGAGTACATTAAATATCCACTCCCACCTGTCCTTCACAACATACTTAGGATCATAGGAGGTTACTAGGCTATTGGCCCTGAGACCCTTATAAGCCTAACCAAGAGATGTTCTTCGTCTTCCCTTGCTGCAGTCCTGACAATTGTAGGTTAGTGTTTGGGAAACTGGATCTCATGTATTTTGAAAATTTGACAGTGTCATGGGAACTCCAGACATAGATCTTGATCTCAATTTGTTGGATTTTTGTGTTGAAAAACTTTTAAAGCCAACCCTTGAGCTGAAGCTAAATATGAATTGAAATGGAATCATTTTTTTTTTGTTTTGTTGTTGCTTACTTCTGAAAGATTGTCTGATTGCAGGCCCTGGCAGTTGGCAGTAGCCTTTTTTTTTTCCATAAGGACAGGGTATCTGGTTTCTAGTGTGGCTTTAAACCAAACTATTCATTTCTATTTCTAGGTGATTGGCTTTTGCATTGCATTTTGTTATTCCCATCATGGCAAAGAGGTTCCAGCTGGGATTAGGCCTCATTCCACTAGGGAGTTCAGTGCATCTCTCTAGGGCATATCACCCTGTATATATACTCTAACTAGAGCTGGTTTTTGCCACAGCTGTTTTACAAGGCATGTTGTCAGCTCCTGCTACTTTGAAGGAAAATGAGACTGGTCATGATCACGCACATACCCATGACCCCTGGACTCAGGTCTAAGGCCATCATGACCATGACCGACAGCCTCTCCTCTGGTATTCGGGGCGGACTGGGACGACTATATACCCAATTGTCAGGACTGCAGCAAGGGAATCCTCGAACATCTACATTTATGGTAGGTACAAAACTGTACTTTTAGCCCATGTTTAGACAAATCAGCACCTGATGCCCCCGTCCAGCAGGGTCATGGGTGGAATCACAGGGGTATATTTTCTGTTTCTCATCCAGTTATTCAGGTTGCGCTTAAAAAGGAGTAAAGAGGTACTCTGCTTGATGCGGAGAGAGCGTCTATTCCATAGATGGGGGAGTCTCTGGGACACAAATCTGTCTTGCAAACAAGTCTTGTTGATGTCACAGACCAGGTTGAGATTGCCAGTGTGGGTTACTCGAGTGGAACTTGACTTGCGGATATGCAGCAGTCCCATCAAGATGGAGTCCGTGGACGCCTTATATGCCAGACAGAAGTCACCTCTGAGGAGTCTGTATGAAACCGAGTAGAGGGATAGGGCTTTTAGGTAGAGAGATAGGGCTTTTGGCCTATCAGTGTATGGTAGATGTTTGAGGCACTGGATTCTCCTGGTGAGGAACATCTGTGGTCTGTCCAGCTGCTGCATGTGCTTTGTGAGGTACATGCCAAAAGGGGAGTTCTACTCAATAATGGGCCTTATAAGGGAAGAATACAGGGATGTTATGACCTCCTTGTCCCTGGATGAGATACCCTTACTTATGAGGTGGGCCATGTAGAAGGCTTTCCATACAACGGAAACAACATGGTGGTCAAAAGTCAGGTTGCTATCAACCTGGGTGCCCAAACCCTCACGACTGATTGAGTGCTTAGGACATTGTTATTAATGTGATAATTTGTGGGGATGTCACTCTCCTCAAAGGGGAATGATGATCATTTTTTGGTATTCAGCTTGAGGCCATGTTTCTGGCACCAGTCATTTGTCTGAGTGAGATCCTCTTGGAGGATGTCCACATCACTAGGAGAATTGATGACAGCACCCAGCTTGCAGTCATCTGCAAACTTGGTCAGCCATAACCCACTGGTTTTGGCCTGCACCTCAGAAAAGTATATCCCAAATAACAGAGGCCCCAAGACCGAACCCTGGGGTACTCCACTTGTTACAGGTCTACTGCTTGAGGTGGCTTCCCCTATTTTGAGTATGTGGGTTCTATCAGTGAGCCAGTTTGCTACCCATCTGGTAACATATGGATTGATGCCTAGTTTGAGAGAGTTTATCTATTATACCCCAGTGGGGAATAGTGCCAAAGGCTTTGGCCAGGTCTAGGTAGACTGTGGTCACCATTTCCCCTTATCCATGGCTTTGGTGACTGTCTCAAAGAAGTCGACCAAATTTAGCAGACATAACCTCCCCTTGATGAAGCCAAACTGTGTGGGATCAAGTGTTTGGCGATTGCCAATGTCCTTGTTGATGAGGTGCATGATAATCCATTCTATGGCCTTGCAGATCAGGTTAGTTAGGCTGATGGATCTATAATTTCCCAGATTAGTGGGCACTCCACCTTTGTGTAAAGGGATGACAGTGGTTGCCCTCCACTCAGCTGGGACAAAGTCAGTACTCAGACTTTGGTTGAATGGGGTGCCTAGTGGTGCTGCAAGTTCCTGCCTGAGTTCACATAGGATGCTGCCTGGGATGTTATTGAGTCCCATGGAGGCTGTATTTTTTGCCTTTGAGAGAGCAGTGATAACCTGTTCTGTAGATATAAGGGGAAGGGGGGTAGGTATTGGGGATGTCCTGATTTACTGATGAGTGGGACAGAAGGATAACGTTTTTGCTGAATCTGTCAGCCCCCAAGTTTGCTATAGCTATGGCTTTTGTATATGTGGTCCTTGACCACCAGTTCCGAACAAATCTGTGTGTTTCCTTTGAGGTTGCAGGCATATGTGAAGTAGGTCTTATGATTGTCTGTAGTAGATGTGGCCAGTTTGGACTCGAAGTTCGCTTGTTCAGGTGAAAGGAGACATTCCTTCCAGTTGGGCACCTGTTCCTTCCTGGTCTTGGACAGCAATTTTTTTCCTTTTGTTATAGAGTTTATTTATTGCAGATGTCCACCAGACAGATTTATTCTTCCTTGCAGAGGATGATTTAGTCCTGTCAGGTATGCCTGATTCCATGCATCTGTATAAATGCTTGTATAGTGCTTTGGTGTAGTTTTGGATATTGGTGCCAGTTCCTACAGAGGAGGAGGGGGCTGTAAAGCTGTTTACACCATCCCTCAGGAGGCTGTAATCAGCTTTGGAGAAGTGTTTATGTCTGATCATAGCTAGAGGGGAGTTGGAGGAGATGGTGACTTCGAAAGTGACCACTTTTTGGTTGGATCTTACCAGGGAGGATGATACTATAGGGATGCTGCAGTGGTTACTCATGTTGGATATTACCAAGTCCAAGATATTATCACCCCTTGTGGGGGTATCGACTAGCTGTTCCAAGGCATTTGCATTGCAAAAATCAAGGAATCTCTGGGCATTTGTGCTCTGGCATGAGTAGTTCTTCCAGTCTATGTTTGGGAAATTAAAGTCACCCAGGATCAGGGTAGAGGGTTGAATCTTGCTAGATTCTAACAAGTCCAAATAGTCGGATTGGGCATCTTGAGTCAGATTTGGGGGCTAGTAGCTAGCTATGATTTGAATAGGGGTCTTGTCAATGGTTAACTGCACCTGGAGTGTCTCCTGTGCATCATACTGTTTGACCAGCTTGGAGGTGTGTATGTCTTTAATGTATATTGAAACTCGGGTCTGTATTACATAATCGAAGAGACACTTCTTTGAATATGTAATCATCGACCCCTAAACACGGAAATCCGAAAACCACGAACGGCCAAGACCGTGAAATTTTTCCTAGGGAAAAAATTTGCGGGGCCATAGAAACAAGACAAACACTTCAAATGCTTCACCCCCACACCCCCCTAACTAAATATACCAACTCCGAGATTGCTGTTCGTTGGGGTAAAGGGTAAACTCCGGGAACGGAAAACTGAAATTTTTTCCCTAGGAAAAAATATGCGGTTTTCGCATTTCGTTTTTAGGGGTCAGTGATTACATATTCAAAGAAGTGTCTCTTCAGTTATGTAATATAGGCCCTTGAAACTCTACCTCCTTTGGTTTACTGCCCACAGGCTGAATGTATGATAGGATGAGTAACCAGGTAAGGCTGGGGTGCTGTCCACAGCTTTGAACCAGGTTTCTGTGACTGCACAGATGTCAGCATTTTCCAGGGTTAGGAATGCTTGCAATGATACAATTTCATGTTTAGACTCCTAACATTCTTCTTGTAAAGAAATTAATTCAACATTGTTTGCTGCATACAGGTGTGATCCTCATTGTCACTGGTTAGCTCAGTTCTGTGTGCTTGCTTATCAGGCATGTAAGACCAAAACCCGGGGTAACCTTTAACTTGTGTCTGGCATGCTAGCCAGCCCATACTGTCTTCTTCTAGCTACTGTACTTTGCAGTCCAACTCACTCTCAAAGCCATAGCACTTTCACAGAAGATAATACCTAGGGGTGGTAACAGCAGGCATAGCAGCCTGAATATCACTGGGGAGATTGTTGCATTTATTGAGATATTTTAAAAAATTCAGTTAATTATGTATAATTTGTTTCTTCACATTTTTACTTTCAGTGCATCCTGACAGTAAAATGGAGTATGTATGGACTTGGCAGCTAGCTCGATTTGCGTGATTAACAGTTTGATGTGAAATAAATAAACTGTTTCAGTCTACAATAAAACATTATTAAATTTGAAAAAGTAGAAGTATTTTCTTGGCAAAGTTGGAATATTTGTAACCCAACAGTCCAGAAGCACCAACAGCTCCTGCTCTATACAAACTTGTAGTGAAGCATTGAACAGTGCTGTTACATATGTACAATTTGTCAGTCATCTTGCTCTATTTTGAGTAGATACTAGATCATACCTCTCAACCTCTTAGATAAAGAAATCTGGACAAAGCCATATATAAAAGTGGGGAAAAGCCCCCAAAATAGAGACTATTTTTAAATATTACTCTTACAAACTTAGAAAGTTGATAGAATAGCAGGTTTCCCATTAGTATGACTTTTCTGATGGGTATGAAGTCTGAAACTCAAATGTCTGTCATTATTTTCTAACTTCAGTTTTTAAAGATTTGCCACTAATCTGCCATAAAAGCACAATTTTATGAATAAACAGACCAAAAATATGAGGCGAGAATCTGAACATTCTCCAAAAATCTGTATAGCTGAGAGGTATGATCTTGTCCCATTATATTCTAGTACTCCATAGACTGCACCCGAGGCTTAGTGTTTCACAATGTTATGGCCACCCAAATTATTTAACACAGGGAAAAAAGCTAAGGTAGTGACAGTGTCAACTATATCAGCACTCAATCTGAGTGAAACCTTGCAGAGTGCTTTTGCAACAGCTTAACAGAAGCTCGTTCAGAATCTTTCTCTTCTAGTTAAGTAAGCGATACATTGTCCTTTTACATTCTAACAGTCTGTAGTTTGTAGCCAAACTTGAGTCCCATCGTTGGTCATTTGAATCAGTTAGCTGAAGTGAAGAATCAAAGGAAGTGATGTGGTCAGTTTTCTCAGCACTCGGTTGTACTGAAGCTTGGTAGCGTTCTGTTTTTACAGCTTAATCGCTGGTCATTCATAATCAACATCTATTTTAATTAAAAATAGAGAGAGCTGTCTTGTCTGATTACATTCTAACACAAGGGCAAATTCTGCCAGTAAGAATGTGTACAGTAAGTACAGACAGTATGCACATATAGTATTTGTATGAATAGTTTGCTCAATCCCAACTACAGACTCTAACTCAGACAGTGTTCAATAAAGCAGAAAATTAGTTTCTACAACACTGCCTCCTCTTGAACCCCCCAAAAAAAACAAACTCCTCCTCTTCACTCCTACCCGTAAATCACTCCCAATGAACATTTCATTCTTATCCAGTAATGGTACACTCATATCTCCCGATCCAACAACTAAACTTCTAGGGGTAACCATTGATAACAACCTGAACTTTGAAACTCATATCAACAATACCATAAAAACTGTCAACAGGAAACTAGGCTCCCTCTATAGGATAAACCCCTTTCTCTCCCCACTAGCCAGAACCACTATTGCCTATTCCCACCTTATCTCCACACTTCTCTATGCTTCTTCCATATATAATAACTTTTCAGAAAATAACCTTAACAAGCTAGCCAACACTCACAATAGCATTGCCAGATTTGCTACTGCTTCCTCCTTTATAAACCATCACTGCCATAACCTGAAACAATTAGACTGGTTAGAGCTTCTGAATCAAATTCACTTTAAACAACTCACCATTACGCACAAAACCCTTTTCCAACCTACCAATACCCCAGTACTTGCTAGTTTCATTACCCAATATAAGAACCTTTCACTGTGTGCTCATGTAATAAACTACTAGTATCAACATGTAAATCTGATAACATGGCAGGAGATGCTCTGTTCTCAAATGCAGTTGGAAAGTATTGGAACCAACTCCCCCATGAACTTACATCACTGTCTTTATTTACACTTTTTAAACACAATCTTAAACTATCTTAAAACCCATTGGTTATGTCCCTGTAAAAATCCAGACTAATCTCATACTATATCCCAGATACCCTCTCTTAAGACCTAATTCCTGCTCTATCTGTGTCTTTTTAGATCAAGGCCTATCCTTGGCAAAAACATATCTTATCCTAATAGAGATGATTTAAAATACCTAGTTAAATTCTTCTGCATATAATTCTAAAGCATCCTACCTAAGGCAGGCAACAAGTATTGTTTAAACTGTGAGCATTGCTGAACTGTTGAAATGTGAAGTATGTATTTGTGTAACAGTTACTTCCTAGTTACTATTGAAGTCTTGTACATAAAGTCTAAAATATCTTATCTAATGCTTGTAACATGTTTTTTTGTATAAACTGTCAAGATTCCTGAACTGTTTAAAATTTGTAGTATTTAACTGTATAACAACTAGTACCTGCATGTTAGTAGTCTAGTAATCTCTTCTAGTTTATCTCCCCAGGACTCTACTGAAAATGGACATAAATCCAGTTAGACTATCCTGGTCAACAAATGTAAAATAAATAAATAATTGTATGATTAAATACCCTCCTTAGTACCAAATCCATAGGAAAGGTAGGGTGGAGGGAGCAGTTTTCCGAAACATGGATCAGTGTATGCAACGTAAAAACAAAAAGAAAAAGAAAAAAAAATATTAAACAGTTCACAATCTGCCATTTACACTGAAGACTTTTCCTGATAGGTTATGTGCTGACGATATATATATTTTTAAAGGTAGCAGTAAATTAGTAGGTTGCAAAATCATGTAGCACCACAATAAGTTATTGCTACCTTAAAAAGTGTGGCACTATGAGAATTTACAAGCTGTCATTAAGTGATTACAATTGTGATTACTTACAGATTGAGGGGTGGGGTGGGGGGTATAGATTGAGGGGTGTGGTGGTGGGGGGTGCATTGTCCAGGGCACCAAACTGCCTTTTATTAGCTGTGCTTAGTGCATATTCATTTGAATACTATTAATTTGCAACATCACAATCTGTGAAATATTTTGCCAGCAGAATTAAGTAGTAGTGCAATATATATAATCAGTTCAGAAGGGTTTTTGAGGAAAGGGAACAGAATGTTTAATGTATGACAATCAAACTAGAAAGGAACAGAAATGTAAGTTAAATTTACTAGGTCTGCAAAAGGAATTGTGACTAGAGCAGTATATATTTTTACCCTAAATGTGAATCTGTGCGATAAGGAGAAGGGTGACGTCTGGAATGGTTAAAGAGTAAATGAAGAGAGTTGACTTTTGCAAAGTCATTAAACATTTTTAAGGGGTGGTAGCAGTTTTATGTGTTGTGTTTTGTTGATAATGATGCTGTTAACTTAATGAACCTTTTCAAAAGGAGGTGGCTCAAGAAGGAGGATTACCCAGGTAATTAATTATTTTTGTAATTTCTGGAAGCATCTGGTGGTAAAGCAGTTCACAGGGGGAATTAAAAGGAAGGATAGCCATGTAGCTGCTGTTCAAAAGGAAGATGAAAATGAGACAGGACCAGGAGCTGAATAAAGGTGGAATGAAAATGAATTAGAACCTAAGATAGCAGGGTGATTGTGACTGCAAATGACAATTACACTACAAGTAAAACATCTTTGACAACTACATCTGTATAACTTAGGTAGCAGGTAATTGTGGTGTCTAAGGCCATATCCATGATTGCGACATATGCAAAAGCATTTTAATATGTATACAGCTGATTACAATTATAGAGTGTGAGACATTACATGATTTATAAACAGAGGCAAAATATAGATGTGAGGCAGAGTATAATGGGAAACCTGGGATACATTTAAAGAGAACAAGTTGCATTTTTCTTAAGTGGGTTGCCATTTTAGTGAATCACCTGTTGACCATTATTGCACCTCCATTTAATATTTTATTCAAATTGAAAAGCAGTACTCAAGTTGAGAGGAGGAGAGCTGCTGTATCGGAAAATAGCTGTGGCAGCAGACAGAATGAAATCCTTTGACATTGTTGATGAAGGCAAGGGTAATGAAAAATAGAGACATTGTTTCTTCACTTGCTCATAATTTATGTAGGAAGTACATTAAATGAATTAGTTTTGTTCAAAACCCATTTAGTTAAGTTGGTTAATAATATGTTGTGAACAGTTTTTATTGAAGTGTTTGAGACCTTGGTGATTTCCTTCTGAACGTGCTTATCTGTGTACATAATGTTGCTATACAGTTAAACCAGCTTGGCCTGAAGGTCCTGGTTACCATACATTTTGGAAGACATTCCTTAGCTGAAACAGTTGAGTGTCACGCTCTGTAAACATTTCACTGTTCGCGAATAGTTAATACAATTAGGCTAACTGTTATTTGAGAGCAGCGATTAATACACAGGCACTGTAATGATAGTATTATGTATTGGAACAGGTGTGTTGAAAATCCCAAGGAGTGTGTTACTACTGGAAATTGTGAGTCAGAGTGAAAGAGAAAGTTTATCTTTGCACTTCTAGCATTTTGTAGAAAGAGAAGGAGCTGAAAAATTGATTCTGTTCATACTGAAAGAATGTAAGACACTTCTGGACTAGAAAACACTCAACAGTCATGATGTTAGTGGAAGATGTGGATAGATAAACCTGCTGCATGCATTATTAAGTGGGTTTCTTAACAAGTGAGGGCTTTCTCTACTAGGAGGCCTGCCAGATTTGACTGATGGCTGTCTGTGCTAAAGACAGCAGTTCTTGCCTTAACTAAGCATAAATTGTAACAAATCTGTCTGAGGTAAAACAGATTAAATGGTTGTGGGATAAGTTGGATATCTCTCAACTGCACAGATTTTCGCAGAATGTCCAGATTTTAGCCTCATATTTTTGGTGTGTTCCTCCTAAAATCTGTGCCTTTCTGGCAAATAGCTGAGGATTGAAGTAATTAAATAATGACAAACATTTGAGTTTAAGACTCCACATCCTTCAGAAAATTCATGCTAATGTAAAACCTCCTATTCTGTCAACTTTCTAAGTTTGTAAGAGAAATATTTAAAATCTGTCCCTATTTGTTCCCCTGTCCTTTTAGACTTTGTCCAGTGTTTTTTTTGCTCTAAGAGGTTGAGAGGTGAGCAGAAGTACAACATTGTCTTTGCTGTCAGGGCAAGATGTAGATTAATGCCTTGTCATCTGTTACAGTTTAGCACAGAAACAGTTAGACTTTTATACAGTCTATTTTCACAATAACCCTAACCTTTAAATCCTGCAACTGTGTGTATGTGTACAAGTGCATGTATTTGCATGTCATATACCTATAAATTCCTGTCAGCTGAATTGAATGAAAGCAACTTGTACAGACTGTACTTGAAGTATGCTGTAATAACTAAATGTGTGGTCAGCATCTATAGCCAAATTTGTATTTTGATAAAGGAACTTGTGTGCATAAATCAAACCTTGATCCATGTATTTACTTTAACAGAACAAAATTATGTTACTTTTATTCAATGGTGAGAATTGTGTAAAATGTTTTCATTTAAATTATGCCTTATTGGAGGGACTCAGGGAAGCCTTAAAGAAGTTTGTTGTCTCACTTTTTATTTTCTTCTTGAAAGGCCCTCAGCATGGAAGGCAGAATAGAAGCAGAGGCATGTAGCTTTACATTTTCTGTTTGCAGTAATGGAGTATGTCCCACTCATTGTTAGGCACTTTTCATTGCCAAATGCTCAGTTATATTGCAAAGTGAATGCTACTGCAAGTAATGGGTTAATGTTGTTGTTGTGTCTTTCGGCTTTTCCCGGTTAGGGGTCGCCACAGCGGAACTCCGGTCCACTAATGATTGGCAGTAGATTTTTACATGCCGACTTGTCGGGCCTGACGCACAACCTTCAACGAAGGGACGCCCATTCACGCATGTCGCCACACAGAAGACGCTGTAACTGAGAATCGAACAGGACAACGTCGCACTGTGAGGCGACAACGCTACCTCAGCACCACCACCGGGTAAATATTCATTGCAAACTAAACATAGGCGGTATGAGTCAGAGCAAAAGTGGAAATGACAAAAATAATATGCATTTTAATTCTGAAAGTTTACTATATAATGTATACAGTGTTTATACTTTACAATATCAGTAACTGGTTTAGTTGTGCAATTTGAACGGATCCTCATATCTGCAGTGATCTTAAATGTCTGTGGTTCAAAATGTCAGCATACTCTTCTTAATGCCCTTTTCTCTTATATTTTAAAAGCAGATAATGACCATTTTTCTACTTTTTCCTGCCCATTTCTGTAGCAACTAGGTCAACTGCAGATCTACTTACATTGCTTTTTCTCACCCCTCGTAAAAATATGTTATGCTTATCCTATCCATTCTTAAGTTCCATCATATCATTCAACTTTACAATGTCTTCAAAGGTTCATACGAGGTTACTAGGCTAGCAGCCCTAGAGCCTTTGCATGCCTAGCCATGTTAATCCCAAGTATCCCTATTTGTTCTTTTTGGGTAGTTCGCAAACGAATGTATGAACAGAGCGGGTCTGCGATCAACACTGGCTACCCGGTGCCACCTCAGGGTCAGATTTGCAGCCTTCCATCCAGTTATCTAGGTTGTGTTACAATAGGGTCAGTGAGGAGATCTGTTTTACATGAATAGGAAGTCTATTCCAGAGAAGTGGCAGTCTCTGGGAGACATACTGTATCTGTCTCTCCAGCACGTTCTGTTAATGTCACAAGCTAGGTTGAGATCCCTAGAGAGAGTGACTCTTGTGCCATTTGACTTGCGGATGTGCAGCATTTCCATTAGGGTAGGGTTGGAGATTGCCCTATAGGCCAATTATCTAGGTTGCATTTGAATAGGATAAGTGAGGAGCTCTATTTTACGTGAATAGGAAGTCTATTTCAGAGAAGTGGCAGTCTTTCCAGTATGTTCTGTTAATGTCACAAGCTAGGCTGAGATCCCTGGAGAGAGAGAGAGAGTGATTCTTGTGCCACTTGACTTGCAGATATGCAACGTTTTCATTAGGACAGGGTTGGAGATTGCCCTAAAGGCCAGGCACAAGTCACCTCTCAGCAACCTGTAAGATACACAGTAAAGTGACAGGGCTTTCAGCCTGTCTATGTAGGTCAAGGTTTGGAGTCGCTGTATTTTCTTAGTGAGAAACCTCTGAGGTCTGTTCAGCTGCTGCAAGTGTCTGGTGAGGTACATGCAAAAGGGCGCATTATACTGTATTAGTGGTCTATTGAGGGTTGAGTACAGTGGAGTTATAACATCCATTGACCTTGATGCTATGCCCTTGCTTATGAGGTGCACTATGTAGAAGGCTTTCCTTACCATTGTGGAAACTTGGTGGTCAAAGTTCAGATTGCTATCAACCTGTGTTCCCAAGTCTCGCACCACTGGGTTGGAACTCAAGGGGGTGCTGTCAGTATTGTAATTTGTAGGTAATTCCCTTTTGCCAAAGGGAATAATAATGCATTTTTTTGCTTTTAGTTTTAGATCAGTGCTTTGTCACCAAACATTTGTTTGTGTTAGCCCTTCTTGTAATATGTTGACATTGTTGGGGGACTTAGTGATTGCTCCCAGTTTGCCAAAGGCTGTTTACTTTGGCTTAGACTTCTGAGAAATAGATGGTGACCAGTAAGGGGCCCATCACAGACCCCTGTGGTACTCTGCTGGTGACGGGTCTGCTGTGGAGTCACCAATTTTGACAGAGTGTGTTTTGTCTGTGAGTCAATTGGCTACCCATCTAGTAATGTAAGGGTTAATTCCTATCTGTAAGAGTTTCTCAATGATGCCAAAGTGGAAACCGTGTTAAAACCCTTGGCAAGGTCAAGCAAGGCTGTATGCACTGCCTTACCTTTGTCCATGGCTTTGGTGATATTCTCAAAGTAGTCCACCAGGTTTAATAAGCATGATCTACCCTTAATAAAGCCAGACTGGGTTGGGACCAGTGTTTGGAGGTCGCCTATGTCCTTGTTAATAAGGTATATGATAATTCTTGCCATGGCTTTGCAGATGAGGCTGGTTAGACTTATGGGTCTGTAGTTCCCAGGGTCAGTTGATGCCCCTCCCCCCCTTTGTGCAGGGGGATTACTGATGCAGTTCTACATTGTGCAGGAACATAGCCATTCTGCAGGAACATAGCCAGTTCTCAAGGTGTGATTAAAGAGAATACCAAGTGGGTCCACTAGGTCTTGTTTTAGATTGTTTATTAAACAACCTGGGATATTGTCTGGTCACATTGAGGCCATGTTTTTTTGCCTTGGTGAGTGTAGAGATGTTCTCTAGAGATACTAGGCAGATGACTGGTGTCAGGTATGCTTTAGGATATGGTAGGTGGGGATGGGGGGAGGTGAATCTGTCAGCTAGCAGGTTGGCAATATCTTTTAGTGTGGTATGAATGATCCCATCTACAACCAGTTCAGCACATAACTGGGCATTCCCTTGTAGACATCAGACTTTGTTGAAGAATGCCTTACGATTATCCTTGGCTAGGGATTCGATTTTAGTTTTGTAATTTGCTTTAGAAGACTTTACAAGATATCTGATTTTCTTTTTTAGGCTTAGTAGGGAACTCTTCCTCTGCAGAGTGATATCCCCTCTTGCTTTTGGACAACAGTTTCCTTCTCTTGTTATGTAATCTGTTTATACATGATGTCCACCATGGTGGCTTTTTATGGGAAGACCTGGTTTTGATCCAGTTGGGTACAGCAGAATTTATGCATTCACTTAAGTGTTTGCACAGGGCATTTTGTGTACACTTTTGCATAGTGATCATTGATGTCTGCGATTGCAATTTGTATGAAGCTTTTTATACCATTGTTTAGTAGGCTGTCATTAGCTTTGTCAAAGTCTTTTATAATTTTTGTTCTTGTGAGCGTGTCAGTTCCAGCAGTTACTTGAAACAAGACTGATTTGTGGTCTGAACTAACTAGGGAGGACATCACGCATGGGGAAGTACAGTGACCCCCCCCCCATGTTTGTGAGTACTATGTCCAGAGCATTAGAGCCCATAGTGGGGGTGCAGACTATTTGTTTCAGAGCGTTTCTGTTAACAAAGTCCAGGAACCTCTGGGTGAGTGTGTTTTTGTTCATGTATGTCCCCCATCTGTTAAAGGATAGTTAAAATCTCCCATGAGTAAGGTGTTGGGCTGTATGGTGAGGGATTCCAGCAAATCGAGGTAGATGGTATGCTTATCCTGGTTCATGGTGGGAGATCTATAGTTAGCAATGATGTGGTATGGTACTTTCCCAATAGTTAACTGGACGTGGAGTAGTTTGAGAGAGTCATGCTGTTTGACCAGCATTGAAGTGTATTTGGTTTTAATGAAGATTGGATATACCTCCACTTTTGATTCTTTCACACTCATTTTTAGCTCTGAACGTGTGGAAGGCATTGTAGCCTTGCACAGTCTGGGTGCTCTCAGCATCCTTGAACCATGTCTCGGTAACTGCACAGATGTCAGCATCCTGTGAGCGGAGGAGTGTTTCCAGGGAGTGCAGTTCCATGTTTAAATTCCTGGCATTAAGTAGCATGACCCTGAGTTTGTCTCAATTAGATTTTGTTACATTGAAAAATTTGTTGTTTTGACATTGCTTAAAAAAGGCACTGTGGGGAGGCAAGGGCTTTTGCCAATATTTGAAAGCCTCGGGGGACAGGTGCAGACAGTCTCTAAAAAAGCAGCGAAGTCTGTCTACCATATTCTCTCAGGCTGACAGATACTGGACCCCCCCCCCACCCCCACCCGGACTGACACCAGAAGCTGAGCCAATTGTTGAAGTCTATCATTTTTGTTTATATTGTGACTTCTTAGGTTCATAGGGTGGTACTAGGCTACCGGCCTTAGGGCCTATACAAGCCTAGCCATAACAATTCCCTTGCTATTTTTTCCCACACTATTTACTTCCCTGGACCCCTGTCTAGCAGGGCGACTGACGTGATCCCCGAGGTGAATTTCCTTTCTTCCATCCAATCATCATGGTTCCTTTTGAAGAGGGCCAAAGAGGCACTCTGCTTGACATGTTTGGGCAGTCTATTCCAGAGTCTGGGAAGTCTCTGGGTCAGGAACCTATTCCTCCAGCATGTTTTGTTTATTGTGGTGACAAGGTTTGATCCCTGGATCATGTGGCTCTGAGGGATTTAAGTGTAGCATGTCCAACAGCTCTAGGTTTGACATGGCCTTGTATGTTAAGCAGAGACTGCCTCAGAGTAGACGATATGTGACAGAGTATAACTGGAGTTTTTTAAGGCGGTCAGCATAGGGCATCTGCTTTAGGCCTGTGATTCTTTTAGTGAGGTATTTCTGTGGCCTTTCCAGTTGTTGCAGATGTCTTGAGAGGTACATACCAAATGGGGCATTGTATTCTATAATGGGTCTAATGAGGGATGAGTACAGTGGGACAATGACCTCCTTTTTTCTGGATGAAAAGCCCTTAGTGATGAGGTGTGCCACATAGAATGATTTCCTGACTGTTGTGGCGATGTGGTTATTGAAGGTGAGACCACTGTCCACCTGTGTCCCTAAGTCTCTTATCACGCTTTCGGTGTTTAGTGTACTGCCACCTATGTGGTAATTCACAGGTACATGTTTTTTCCCAAAGGGGATAACTATACATTTCTTGGCATTGAGCTTGAGCCCATGGCTCTGGCACCAAGCACCTGTTTCTGTAAAGCCCTTTTGTAGAGTATCGATATCATTTGGGGATTCAGTAATGGCTCCCAGTTTGCAGTCATCTGCAAACTTTGTTAGCCAGAGTCCCTTAGTGTTGGCCTGTACTTCAGAGAAGTAGATGCCAAACAAGAGAGGTCCCAGGGCTGAACCCTGAGGTACTCCACTTGTCACTTGTCTGGAGCTGGATTTGGAGTCGGCTACTTTTACAGTGTGTGGATTCTGTCAGTAAGTCAGTTGGCAACCCATCAAGTGACATAGGGATTAATGCCCAGCTTAGTAAGTTTATCTATGATTCCAGAGTGGGGGATGGTGTCAAAGGCCTTGGCGAGGTCCAAATAGGCTGTGTGGATTGTCTTTCCCTCGTCCACGGCTCTGGAGACTGATTCGAAGAAGTCAATCAAGTTCAGGAGACAAGAGCGGCCATTCACGAACCCAAACTGGGTGTGGTCCAGTGTTTGAAGATTGCCAGTGTCTTTGTTTATAAGTTCCATGGCCTTACAGATCAGGCTCGTCAGACTGATGGGGCGGTAATTCCTGGGATCCAAGATGGATCCCCCTTGTGGAGTGGGATAACTGTAGCTGTGCGCCACTCGGTGGATATGAAGCCTGAGGTGAGGGTATGATTAAACATGACACTTAGGTGAGGTGTCAGTTCTCTTTGTACTTCATGTAGTACACAGCCCGGGATGTCATCTGGTCCCATGGATGCTGTATTCTTAGCTTTGGAGAGTGCGTTTTTTACCTGTGTGGCCGTTATTACCAGAATTTGGCAATCTTCTGGTATTGAGATGGGTCATTTAGGGGGTGAAGTTGGCACTGAATCGATCTGCCAGGATATTGGCAATATCCTTGGGATCAGTATATTTAATGACATTCTGTAGTAGCTCAGAGCAGATCTGAGCATTGCCATTTAGATTCTTGACATAGTTATAGAATGCCTTGTGGTTGTCTTTGAAATCTTTGGCAATTTTATTTTCGTAACTAGCTTTGGAGGATTTTATGACGGATCTCAGCTTCTTACTGAGGCTGGTAAGGGAGTTTTTTGCATCCTGGGATTTTCCTCTTTTCTGCAACAGTTTCTTCCTTTTGTTGTAAAGTTTGTTTATGGTAGGGGACCACCAGATTGGTTCCTTTTTTTGTAGGAGAACATCTTGGTTCTGTTTGGGATGGCACGATTCATGCATGAGTAGATGTGCTTGTACAGTGCCTTAGTGTAGGACTCAGCAGTCGAACTTTCATTTCCTGTCTGCATGGGTGTCATGAAATTTGTAACTGCTGACTTGAGTAGGATGAAGTTGGCTTTGGAGAAGTTTTTTATGGAGGTTTCCTTACTGGGGGGTGGGGATGGGATGTGGATGTTGAGGGTGATTTGCTTATGGTCTGACTTCTTCTTGGGTGAGGGTAGGATACTGCTTAGGGCTAGGGTCATACCTGTCTGGAACACACAGTCCGAGAGTTCCATCATGTCTGCCTTCATGTAGTCCAGAGAGGTACGTCGCAAATCATTCACTCCAAAGTGGACTATGACAGAGTCATAATAGTACTTGTTGTTGAGTGACTTTAGTGCATGCATGATTTGTCAGTTCCTGTTACCTGATAAGCAGCTAACTGTGACCTTCTCCCTGTCCAGTCTGGTGAGGGGAACATCTGTGTGTCTCATAATGGAGTTTACAATGACCAATACATTTGATGTGTTTTGCCTTAGGGGTTTATTTGTTGAGGCATGGGTGTGTGTGTTGATATATGCAATGGTTTCTTTTTGCTTAGTGGTGAGCAGTGCCAGTGCTAGGTTATTTTGCGCCCTAGGCCAAAGCTTATTAGTATGTGCCTTGTTCTGCAAATAAGTTACTTTTTTTTTTAAGCTGAAAGTATAGAAAACAGAAACAATAATTTAAATTGACATATTTATTGTACAAAAAAATACACATAGATTACATAATCAAAATAAAAAAAATTCTTGCTTTCTTCTTCGCAACATTTGTCACTAAATCCTTCAAATCCAGTGTGAAAGCTAGGTCATATTCAGTTGAAATTGTTGCCAAGTCTACAAGTCTGTTTTGCAACCTAGTGAAGAGGTTGAGTCTCCTCTTCTAAGTCTGCGTCAAAATCCAGTTACACATCTGGGAGTGTAGGTGTTGCAAGCCTCAAGAAACTCAGAGTCTAGATGCTCTGTGATAAACTTTTGTTTTATTCTGAAAGGTAATTTGCTCACTCACTCTCTTTATGAGTCCAATCCGACTCCTAGAATGACCCTATGGACAACCACTGCTGTCCTCAGAGTTTACAAGGCAAAGGTGTTCCATTATTTGTCTATTTCTCCCCAGTTGCCATAAACACTGTTCAAACCCGTCAATGTGCATAGTGTTTTATTTACTTCTACAGTGATTACAGATATTGAAATAAAATAGCACAAACACTGATAGCCACATCACAATGAAAACAGACTTGACATCAGCAATAAACTTCCCTACTCTTGAAACTCGCACTCATTGAAATGACATTAAAACCCACATTCAAAGAATATGCATCTGGCCAGTAGAGAATTAAGTTTACCGTTGGGCTGTTTTCAAACCATAGGCTCTTTGCACACATTTTTAGAGACATACAAATATGTTCACCTTCCCCGATTAATTTTACTTGTATTAAATTATATTCCTTGTATGATATAGCACCACTTGTTAGAATGTGTTTTAAATTTGTAGTTTTGAACATTATTCTAGTAAGCAATGAAAGAAAATGTATAACCCAATAATGAAAAACTAACCATTTCAGAAAATTTCAACCATAAAAGGCCTCTCAAGCTTCTATCATTATAATCCACCAGTATCAGTCAATAAACACAATCTCTGCAGAAGTAAAAGTCATTAGAATAATTCCACATTAAAGACATCTGTAACTAATGAAGAGGTTGCCACTGACAAACTACTTTACATTTCAATGTTTCATCTACAATAATTGCCTATGTTACATTTAAAAAAATCTGGTAAGCTGGTAATATTGCAATAGAGATTGATGGACAAGCTGACAACAGGTTGATGGTTACTAGGCATCTCATACAAAGAAGGACAGACTCAAGAGTGCAGAACCCCTATCCCCCCCCTTAAAATACTTCAAATAATCAGTAATCAAAAGGGCACTCCAGTATCAGCACTCCATATACACGGTGTGGGACTAGAATCCACAGCCTTCTCCACCAAAGGCAGTTATCCTACTAACACGGTTTTCAAATTCTACAGCACAAATAGTGACTGCCATTTGCTAAACAAAGCCATTAGTTGCACATTGAAAACAGACTTAGCATGAGCAACAGTAAACCAGTCTTCCCTTGAAACTCAATCCAACTCAAATCCATGAAAATGTACTGAAACTCAAACTCACAATTCCATCATTAGTCTGGTAGCTGATGTAGAGGATTCAGGCTCACAGCTTCGTCAGCAGTGTAGTAGTTGGTGTAGAGGATTCAGGCTCACAGTTCTGGCTGTTCTGTTCTGAGGAATAGGCCAAGAATTGTTTGTTTGTGTCTTTCGGCTTTTCCCAGATTGGGGTTGCCACAGCGGAACTCCGGTCCGCTAATGATTGGCAGTTGATTTTTACGTACCGGCTTGCCAGGCCTGACGCACAACCTTCAACGAAGGTACGCCCATTCACGCATGTCTCCACGCAGAAGACGCTCTAGCTGAGAATCGAACCAGACAGCGGCTTACTGTGAGGCGACAATGCTACCACAGCACCACCACCGCGGGTAGGAATAGGCCAAAAATATGATGTAAGAATCTGGACAGTTAGGAGGTATGTTATATACACACCCATCTTCTCTCTGCTCTCTCTTTCTCTCTCACACACACACACGCACACACACACACACACACACACACACACACACACACACACACACACACACACACACACACACACACACACACACACACACACACACACACACACACACACACACACACACACACCTACCTACCATACCTCTCAACCTCTTGGAGCAAGAAATCTGAACAAAGCCATAAATAATGGGGGGAGAAAGGTCCAAAAATAGGGGCAATTTTGAAATATTGCTCTTACAAACTTAAACACACACACACACTCATACTGGTGAGATGGCTAGTTTAAATTCTGTGCCCGAGTGCGGAATGAGGTTTATATCCGTGTTTGGCATGTAAGTGTGCACATGCATGGTCCTCCTTAAAGGAGAACATGCTGGCCGAGGTTTTAATGAGTACATTTTATGCGCTCCGTTATGATCTGCGGGCTAGGCGACTGCCTAATTCGCCTTAATGGTGGTGCCGGGCCTGGTGGTGTATGTGGGTGGTGTGTGTTTGGGCGATCCTTTGGTAGGCTTCTAGTGAGTGTCTCTGCATATATGGGCTTATGTGTTGTGACCTTATTTTTTGTGAGAGGTGAGGTTTGCATGACGGGTGAAGAATGTGTGCTGACAACCTGTCTGAGGCCAATTTTTTTTTTTTTTTTTTTTACGTAAAAGAATTGACTCCACTTCCACATTGTATTTGCATCTCTCACATGGAGTATTAATTTGCTCTAGGAGTAAATGATTGTCAGTATACATGAAGTAAGCTGTTCCAGTCACCACCAAACTTTCTGTTAAAAATACTTCCATCTGCCTTATTTACAATGACTATTTTGCATTTTCAGACAGTGTCCTGTTCTCCTTTATACATCTATTTTTAAATATGGTACCACTTTGATTCTGCTTAGCTGTTTCTGTCCTGTTAACCGAACGATTTTGCTGACCTTGTCTGAACTGCCTTTATTATGTCTGTAACTTGAATATGATGTCTCCAGAACAACACACATAATGTAATCTTGTCTTAACTCTCTGCAAAGAGGGATGACATTGTCTTGTTTTCTTCAGATACATCTTCCATGTGTCCTTGTATCTGTTTAGCCTTCCTTTTTACTTAGTCATATTGCATGTTTAGCTTAACTTCATGTTTGTAACATAATGCTTTTTACTAGGAGTGACAGGGTCACCTTTTAGAAAAGAAATGAACATTTAAATGACATTAAGACAAAATGTTCAAGCACCATATGACATATATGATATATAATGTAAATGTAATGTAAATAAACATTATTTTTAGTTACAGGTCTTACAACTGTTAGTCACAATTAAGAGATAGTGCTATAGAAACACTTGTTAAAGTATGAGGCAGATTAGTAAATCAGACTGCAAGCATATTCTCTGATCAGAATTAACAATAGATTTAACATGATTCCTTAACTCAAGCTAAAAGTTTCATTGATTACCCTTATTTAAGTGATTTTACTGCTTATTTTAAAGCTTTTAAATGTCATATACAAAGTATTTATAGATCATATGTGAAGGTGTCAACTAAAATGGAACATCCATATTCTATTTCTGCTTTTATCACATCATTGTCATTTTCAGGTTGTTGTCATTAAGCCAGGGAAAAGTCATATTGTAGTACAAAGGTATGTTGCTTTGGTGTTTTATGAGCAGTAGTAAATACTACATCATCAATGACGCAGTGGTGCAGCGGTAACGTTGCCACCTCACAGCAACAGGTTCTCTGGCTCGATTCTTGGCTGGAGTGCCTTCTGTGCGGAGTCTTCATATTCTCCCTTCGTTTGTGTGAGTTTCCTCCAGGTGTTCCAGTTTCCTCCCACATTACAAAGGGATGCACCTGGAGAGTTTCTCCCCAGACCGCCGCTGAAAATTGGCTTTGTTCCAAGTCGAACTTTCCCGGTTAATGAATGTTAAATAAAATAAATATATCAACTTATAGTGCAAAGTTAAGACTAAGAATATCCCAGTGTAAGCTATTGATGTATGGAGAAAAGAGCAGGGGAAATAGCACTGAACTTTGTCATGTGACTTTGTTCAGATAGTCTATACTTAGTGGGAAATCATAATGTGAGAGAGCAAAGAGCATATGACCTAAGATAATTGTGGAACAATGGAGTAACCCCTGAGAAGAAGTGAAATTCTGCTTGTTTAAGTGGTAGTAGGCTATGATTCACAATTTCAAAAGCTTGTTTTAGTTCTAAAAAGATAGCACCAGTAAGCATATATTTATACATGTTTGAATACATTTGTGAAGTTACAGAGTAGCAGTTTAAGTGATATATGTTGGCCTAATGTCGTGTTCCTTCTCTGATGAGATCATATTTTTAAATATATTCTAACAGTCACTCATAACTGAGTTTTCTAGAATTGTTGTCAAAGGGCATAAATTGGCAATAGGCTTGAAGTCATCTGCTGAAGTGGAATTGGGTATTTTTGGTTAAGAGTATCCTTGAAGGTAGGAGATGCTAGTCCTGTTCTAAATGAGAGAATAAACATATGACTTAGGGCTGTGGAGACAAATGAGTCCTGGAGATGAGATTTGGGATGGAGGTAACGAGTATCTTAACTAGTTTGTGGGAGAGCACCTTGAAGTGTGTGTGTGTGTGGGGGGGGGGTATTCAAGGAACTTTGATAGTGGAGTTAGATGATGAGGGAGTGGAAGGAATATGAAAATAAGTGTAATAGTTGTCTGGAGAAAAGGATATGTTGGTGTGCAATTCCTGGAACATTTCTGGAGTTAGTTTTGAAGGAGATTTAGGTTTTTGGTAAATATTTTTAAGGTAACTGATAAAATGCAATGCCAGAATTTTTTTAAATTTCCCAGATGATGTGTCTGGAGATTTCTACAATACTTTGCTTTGTTATCAATAGTTAAAATTTCTTTATCCCCTTTACAATTTGTGTAGTGCTGCAGTTTTGATTTGCTAATGGAATCCTTTTTCCAATCTTTCCAGGCATTATTTCTGTTTTTAAGGCAATACAAACATCACATGTAATCCAAGGGGAGTGAGAGGACTTGAAATGATTTCTCATGTCTTGTCTGGACACTAGAACTGCTAGACTGGTGTCTTATACAGATGGCAATAAACTCCTAACAACCTTGAGATGTTCATCACATTGATCACTTTTGCAGTAGCCTTAGCTATATGGGTTATATTCTGCCAGATATGTAACAGCCAGACAGCTTCCAAAGCTTCAGTGCACCTTCCATGTACCTAAACTCTGAAGCATCTTATGCTGAGTTGACTAAAAGACAAGTGTGGATACCAAGCCCTTCAGAGCTTTTCTTCTGCTGAAGAATAAGCTCCTCTGAGGCTCGTTCAGGATTGATGGCCGTCTTCCGCTGATTAATGATACTTTCATGTTCAAGAAAGCTATTTTAAAGCCAGGAATGTGTACTTTAATGGACTGTCATGAGACTGTACTGTACTTTTAAACAGGAGCTCTCTTTTTTTCTGTCAATTTAAAAGTTGTTTAAATTAGCTAAAACCTATTTTTTATGTGGAGAAATTGTGTTTATTTTACTTTGTGGGGCTGGCAAAGTGTTTTAAAGTGCTTTTTAATGTGTTTCTTTGTGAGAAAAGTGATTTTAAAAACTTTTAGTTTTTAATGGCATTTGCTGATTGTTTTCCCTAGGAAACAGGCACTATTTTTGTCTTGACCATGGACCAATTGGTTGATCCAAAGATTGATCCTTCTTTCAGCCACAAAAAGAAAATGTTAGGTAAACAGCCATTGCTGTTACAGCAGGCTATCAATTTACCTAAGTAACAGGTAGTTGACTCTGCTGTGGCCATTGGCTGTACCTCAGACCACACATCTTTTACTCCAGATCCCTTCAGGGAATCTTTAAGATTTTCAGACCTTCTTTTTCAAATTTTCCAAGGGATTCTCTAACTGCCCACCCAGTTTAGTAAGAAACAAAATAAACAGTCTCATAAAAATGCTGGTGAACAGAGATTTAAGAAGAAATGGCAAGAGTGTTCCAAGAAAAATTCTGGAAACTCCCAAAACCAAAGACAGTATAGTAAAGTCAGAATGACTATTTGAGAGGCTTTGTTCTTCTTTCTCACCCTGGCAGCCCATTTTTTAGATTTATATGTGTTTACTAGGCTAACAACCGCAAGTGCCTATTTAAGCCTAGCCATGCATCCCAAATCTCTGACAAATTCTGGTACCCTTATAAGTGGGAGCAGAGGGTTGGGAGACAAACCATTTACAGATTGCCTGTGTCCATTAGAGACATAGGTGCCAAGCCAGGGCTGAATTTCCTGTTCCCCATCCAATTGTCCAAGATCCACTTGAACTGGGTTAGGGAGGAACTCTGCTACACATGGATGGGGAGCCTGTTCCAGAGATGGGGCAGTCACTGGGATTCATACCTGTCTCTCCGGCAGGTCCTATTTATATCACAGGTGAGGTTTAAGTCTTTTGAATGAGTAGTTATGGTGCTGTTTGTTTTGCGGATATGCAGAAAATCCATTAGAGTGTGGTCTGACAATGCCCTGTATACCAGGCATAGATCTCCCCTCAACAGCCTGTAGGAGACAGAATACAACGATAGATCCTTGTGGCAGTCTGCACAGAACATTTTACTTATGCCCTGTATTCTTTAAGTAAGGAGCCTCTGTAGATTCGCGATTTGTTGTATATGCATGGTTAGGTACATACCAAAGGGAAGCATTGTACTCAATGATGGGTCTGATTAATGCCAAATACAGTGGAACAATTACTTCCTTGGACCTGCATGCTATACCTTTATTTATAAGTTCTGCAACATAGAATGATTTCTTCACTACTGTACATACATGATGGTCAAAGGATAGATTGCTGTCTGTGTGTGTCCAAAAGTCCCTGACAACTGAGTCATCTCTAAGGGGTGTTTTGTCGATACAATACTTACCAGGGGTGGATGACTTCCCAAAGGATACTGTAATGCATTTCTTGGCATTTAGTTTTAGTCCAAGAATCTGACACGAGTTATTTGTCTGTGTCAGCCCTTCCTGGAGAACATTTGTGTCAGTGTGGGATTCAATGACAGCTCCTAATTTGCAATCATCTACAAATTTAGTCAGCCAAAGTTGACATTTGGCTTGACTACAGAGAAGTAAGTGCCAAAAAGGAGTGGTCCAAGGACCGATCCCTGAGGGACTTCACTTGTGACTGGCCTCTTTCTCGAGGTGGACTCCCCAATTCTAAATTCATGGCTCCTGTCTCTGAGCCAGTTGGCTATCCGTTAGGTAACATACACGTTTGTACCTAACCTCTTGAGTTTATCAACAATGCCCAAGTGGGGTATTGTGTCAAATGCTTTGATCAGGTCAAGATAGGCAGTGTGAACCATTTTTCCCTCAGCCATTGCTTTGGTGCCTTCTCAAAGAAGTCCACCAGGTTTAGTAGGCATGAACAGCCCTTGATGAAACCAAACTGGTTTGGGTCCAGTGTCTGGAGGTTTACTGTATCATTAATAATTTCCATGATAATTCTTTTCAAGGCTTTGGAAATAAGACTAGTGAGACTTATGGGTCTGTAGTTTCCAGGGTCTGTAGATGGCCCACCTTTGTGCAGAGGGATGACTCTTGCTGTTCTCCATTCATGAGGCACGAAGCCTGTTTGGAGGCTACAGTTAAACAGCAGTTTCAGAGGGCCTGATAGTTCATGTTTCATGCTGTTTAGAAGGCATTCTGGGAAATTGTCTGGGTCCATTGATGCAGTGTTCTTGGCCTTAGAGAGAGCATTAAGGGTCCATTGATGCAGTGTTCTTGGCCTTAGAGAGAGCATTAAGGGCCTGTTCCCTAGTTATAGCAGGGGTGTTGTATTTGATGGTATTTCCTGAGGCAAGGTTGAGGGGGAGAGATGGATAAAGTTGGAGATGAATTTGTCGGCCAGTAGGTTTGCTATATCTTCTGGCTCAGTATAGGTGGCTCCATTTACAATGAGCTCTACACACAATTGTGTATTGCCTTTGAGGTTGCGGACATAGCTAAAGAATGCCTTGTGGTTGTCCTTGGCCTGGAAGGCCAAATTTACCTCGAATTTGGCTTTTGTAGACTTTATTTGTCCTCTGAGTTGTTTGTTCAGTTTGAGAGTGTTTTTATCCTGCTGGTTGTTGCACTTATTTTTTACCATGATTTTCTTCTTTCTGTTATACAGCCTATTGAATCTGTGATTCCACCAAGGTGGCTTGTTTAGTTCTGTACTTCTTCGTGGTGGGTACAGCTGCCTCTGTGCTTCTATAAACATGCTTGTATAGGGTTTCTGTGAACAGTTCCGCACAGGCAGCAGTGTACTCAGGGTTTATGGGGGCTTGAAATTTTGCCAGGATATCACTTAATAGCAGGAAATTAGCATTAGACTGGTTTCTGAATATTCCAGGGTTATCTGGGGGTCCAGGTTTTAATTTTACTTTAAAGGAGACCATTTTGTGGTTTGGCCTTACCAGGGAAGACATTACTTTAGGGGATGTGCAGCACTCTCCCATATTAATGAGGAATAGATCAAGTATGGTTGCACCCCTGGTTGGTGTATTGACAGTCTGGTTCATTGAGTTTGTGTTTACAAATCCAGTAATCTTTGTACCTGTATGTTGGTGTCATATAGGATTCCCAGTTAATAGTTTGGTAATTAAAGCCGCCCATGAATATGGTATTGGGTTGGATGATGAGTGTTTCCAATAACTTTAAATACATGGTATGAGTTTACTGGGTCATAGATGGGAGACCTATAGCTTGCAAGAAAGTTGTACTGAATTTTGCCTATGGAGTACCTCAAGTGCATTATCCTGTTTGTCCAGCCTTGAGATGTATTTATTTTTTACGTAATTCAAGACACCTCCACCTTTAGTCTCTGTCTCTGTACTAGCTGGTCTAAATGTGTGGAAGGCATTATAACTTTGACTATTTGTGTGATCTCCGCAGCTTTAAACCATGTCTCAGTCACCACACAGGCGTTAGCATTCTCTAGGGTGAAGAGTGCTTCTAGGGAGTGGAGTTTTTTATTTAGACTTGTAGGATTGAGCAGTAATATGTTTACATTTTCTTGGTTTTGATTTACTATGTCGAAAATACTTTCACTTTGGCATTGTCTAAAAAATTCACTATGGGAAAGATGATGTTTTAGCTAATATTCGAAAGCCTAGAGGGTGGTGGTGCAGACCATCCCTGGCAAAGTAGCATGGTCTGTTGTTCATCTCCTTCCATGCTGACAAATATTGCACCCCCTTAGAATGACACCAGAAACTAAGCCAATTATTAAGCTCATTCATCTTTTGTTCATATTGTGGCATCATATTTGGAGAAGGTAAAATGCTGCACAATGCTAGGCTCTTACCAGCCTGGGGCACATATTCCAAGAGCTCCAAGATGTCTGTCCTCATATAGTCTAGGGAGGTACGTCTCAGTTCATTTACACCCACATGAACTATGACTGAGTCATACTGGTACTGGTGGTCCAATGACCTGTCCAATGTGGTGGATCCTAGCCACTAATAAACAAGTGCCTGTGACTTTCTCCTTACTCAAAGAAAAAACACTTCTGGATCACGAAGTATCCAAATCGAAGTTCCAACAACAAACAAAATGAATGAAGCAGCAAAACTGGCTTGAAAATTTTTTCTTTACTGAATTCTGGTACCTCGGCCTTCGCCTTCACATGGAATAACATTGCTTTACATAAACCAGTATAAATACACACCTCACTTAATCAATCATCAATTAAACAATCAATCAATTACATACACCATATTTTAAAGAAATACATACAAAATACAATAAATAATGTTTTTATAATAATAATCATTATATTTCTAAATTCATACCATTAGGAAATAGAGTACCATAATTAATAATAAATTTAGATTCCATATTCAATAAATTGGTTTGAAAATTTTTATTATTTTCCCCTATTCCCCATGATTGATTAAGTGAGGTGTGTATTTATACTGGTTTATGTAAAGCAATGTTATTCCATGTGAAGGCGAAGGCCGAGGTACCAGAATTCAGTAAAGAAAAAATTTTCAAGCCAGTTTTGCTGCTTCATTCATTTCTCCTTACTCACCCTGGTGAGAGGGACATCAGTGTGTCTCACGATGGAGTCACCAGAATGTTAGATTCTGTGGTGGCTTGCTTGCCTTATGGGCTTAAAAGTAGAGGCTCCATGAGCTGTGGTTGTATGTGTTGATATGAGTGTTATTTTGAAAGAGTGCATTTGGGGCTGCTGAGGGTATTTGTTATGTGTTCTTCATCTAGGAGGTCTTTGGGGTTTTGGAAGGTTACATTTAAGTGCCTCAGCATATGTGGGTCTATATATCTGCTTTGAACTGTGTGTGATGGGTGCAGCGTGTGTACTACTGACAACCTTATTGATATTAGGAGTACTTGTATGTGTGAGCTTTGCCTTAAGTGACATTGTGTAAATACAGCTCGCAAAATACATCTTTCTCATACCATATCAGTTTGCTTGAGAATTACCTGGTTGTCAATAAACATGAGGGAATTTTTACATTGCCACAGAATGCCCATATCCACCAAGCTGGTAACTGAGATAGTGGAAAAGTTCATATCCATGGCAGCAGACCCTTTTTTGTTGATTAGACAGTTGGAGTGAAAATATAATGCAATGTCAGGAATATCCAGTTTGCAACTCTGGGGACAGTGTTTGTCACTGCAAACTAGTTGTCCTGTGTGCAACTAGATATTGCTGAAATTTCAGTCATGCTTTTAAAGGAAAAATGTCATTCAAGATGTCTGTATCTATACAAGGCACTTCCAAACACTTGAGGGGAAACTAATTAAGTAGACGCTTCTGAAGTTCGAAACAAATCAAGCAGTACTTACTGAAAACAAAAAATTAGCTTGTCAAGAAAGATGAAAAGAGGAGAGTCTTGTGAATGGCTACTGCCTGGTTAGTGCTAGTGCTGGTCTCACCACAGCTTCACTCTGCTGGGATACAGTGCTTTTTTGCTTCTTCTCTCACCAGAAGCAAAACTTTAGCACCAATCCCAAGATGAGAAGCAGGCCACAGCCTGTTTGGTGATCCACAGTCTTGTCCCAGATGATGCAAGGATCTGTAGCCTTTCTTAGTAGATGTCTTGAATAGCAACCAGATCAGTCAGGAACATCAAGCATAGACACTCACTGCCCAACCAGAAACATTCAGGAATCAATGCACTCTGCTGTTTCTCTCACCAGTGACAGAATTGTTGTTTGTCTTTTCGGCTTTTCCCGGTTAGGGGTCGCCACAGCGGAACTCCGGTCCGCTAATGATTGGCAGTATATTTTTATGGTGCCGAGTTGCCAGCCTGACGCCCAACCTTCAGCGAAGGCACGCCCATTCACGCATGTCTTTCGGAGGCCAGTGGCAGAATATAAGCACAAATTCCAAGCTATCACCTATGAAGCAGTTATTAGGTTTTCCAGTAATCAGCCATCTCCAGGAAATAATGACCCTGTGCTCCTTCTCTCACCAGGAGAAAACAGAAGTACTAATCCCAAGATGACTACTGAGAGGCAGAATGTGGGCTCTCCAATAACTGGTGGCCTTGCAGTAGATGTTGCAGATTTTAAAGTTAAGATGGAAAAAAATGGGTTAATAATCGAAGCACTGCAGTGTGCAAGCAGTTAAATATGAAAGAGGGGATAATTTAAGCTTTTAGCTGTCTAAGTGGAGAGCCACTGATTTTAAAAGAGCAAGATAGATTGAAAGGGGGTGGGCAATTTCTATTCTGGTTCTATGGAATACAGAGGGATGATCATTAAATTAAATAGCTGAAGAGGAGTGATTTCACAAAATGATAATTGTGTGCTTACTCACAACAGCCAATAAAAAGGAAGAGGGAAGGAGATATGTAATCAAATTAAAACAAGGGGCAGGCAACCAGAAAGACACTTACGTTTAAAAACATAACAGCACCAGAGTGGGAGGGTGTGAAAAAATTTCTGTGTGATTCACAAGAGATACAGTTATGGTTTCTTAACCAAGTTTTAATATACAATTAAAAGCATATAACACAAGTAAAACACAGTGTAAAGAAAACAAATCACAGTACGCAAAGTATAAAAAGGCAATAAAGTTATACAAAATACAAGAAAGCAAAAGTTAACCTAACTTTCCTTCACAGCAAGTTGTGGCAGAGTTTGGGTGAGCTTTTCCCGTAAAGAATTCTGAATCTCCACTTTCATCTTTGGCAACAAATAGATCTGATGTTGTCAGTTTCTTTCATTCCTCAATGAATGGGTTCAGATCCGATCCTCTGATCCAACTCTGTCACTTTTTTGCAGTCAAGGATCCAACTGTTGAGCTCCTCCATTTACCCATAATGCCCATGAACACTGCTTTACCTCAGATCTAATTTGCCTCTCTAGCGATCAATTGGGATTTCATGCTCTTAAGCTCTAGGCCAGGGGTCTGCAACCTGCAGCTCTGGAGCCGCATGTGGCTCTTCCACCCCTCTGCAGTGGCTCCCTGTATCTTTGAAAAATAATGGCCACTCTGCAGTGCAACACACACACTGAGAGAGCGATCAAGTGATGGATTTTAAATATTGCTCTTATAAACTTAGAAACTTGCTGGAATAACATGGTTTATTTTGCCATGCATTGAACACACACTGAGAGTGATCGAGCAATTCCTTGACAGCATCAGCATCTCCTGAAAGGTTTCCATACCTTTCCATCATACCTCTGAAACTCTTAACCACAAGAAATCGGGACACAGCCACAAATAAAGGGGGAACAAAGGAAGAAAAATAGGGACAGATTTTAAATATTGCTCTTATAAACTTAGAAACTTGCTTGAATAACACTGTTTCTGTTAACATGCATTTTACACACACACACACACACACACACACACACACACACACACACACACACACAGTTACTTGTCAACTGTACAGATTTTCGCAGAATGCCCTGATTTTTGCCTCATGTTTTTGGTCTGTTTCTCATAAAATTGCAGTTTTCTGGCAAATCATTGGCAAATTATTTAGAGCTGAAGTCAGAAAATATAGACAGACATTTGAGCTTCAGACTTTATACCCTTCAGAAACTTCACGCTAATGCAAAACCTGTTCTATCAAGTTTCTAATTTTGTAAGAGCAATATTTAAAAAGTGTCCCTATTTTTGGGCCTTTGTCTCCCCCATTATTTATGGCTTTGTCCAGATTCCTTACTCTAAGAGGATGGAAGGTATGACACACACACACAAACACACACAGACTGCAATCGAGCGATCCCAATAAAAATCTCAACAAAGGAACAAAAATAGGGACTGATTTTAAATATTGGTCTTATAAACTTAGTTCTTTTATATATAGTATAATAGCTATATATAAAACTTAATATGCTGTGTTATCTTCATTTTAAGGGTCAAATATGTTTTGTGGCTCTAGATGAATTTTATTTGGTAGGAGAAAGGCCAAAATGGCTCTTTTGATAGTGAAGGTTGCAGACCCCTGCTCTAGGCAGTCTACTGGTTAAATAATGATATATATATATATATATATATATATATATATATATATATATATATATATATATATATATATATATATATATATATATATGGGTCTACTTCAAATTACCGAAACGTCAGTTCGCCGACACGCGGAAGAGGAACGCGAAAGGACCGACAACGCAGTTGACCGACATGCTGAAATCCCGACAGCTGGAAGACCGAGAAGGGGAACGTGTAAGCGCGACTTGGTAAGTATGCGATAGGGATTTTGGATTAGGGAGCGGACAGGTAAGTGTGCAATAGTGAGGGATTTAGGGTTAGGGTGTGTGAAAGGTGAGTGTGCGGTAGTGTCGGAGTTGGGGTTTGGGTAATGTAAGTGTGTGTTAGTGACGGGTTTATGTTTTAGGGTGGGTTAAGTAAGTTAGGAATAGGGTGCAGGTAGGGTAAGTGTCTGGTACTGTCGGACCTTAGGGTTAGGGGTGGGTTAAGTGAGTTAGGGTTAGGGTGCAGGTAGGGCAAGTGTGCGGTAGTGTCGGACCTTAGGGTTAGGGTTTGGGTTAGGGCTAGTGGATATGTAATGTAGTGTAATGTGTTGTTTACGTTTAGTGTGTCGGTGTAATGGTGTTCGGTGTTTTGCGTTGTCGGTATTGTGTGTTGTCGGTTATTTGGTGTCGGTGGTTTGTGTGTCGGCGAACTGGTGTGTCGGTGTTCTAAAGTAGATCCATATATATATATATATATATATATATATATATATATATATATATATATATATATATATATATATATATATATTTTTTTTTTTTTTTCTTCTTCTTACTACTAAATTTATTTTTTCAGTGCCTTTTCTCTCTTTACTCCTTTAGAGATAGTTTATACTTTTTCTTCTACTTAGCGTAGACTCTATACTACCATCATTGGTAGACTTTCTCTTTTTTCTTACCTCTCCTGAGGTAATCTTTGTACCGTATTTTTCTTCCTTTCTTTTCTTTTCCAAAAAAAAGCTTATTTGTTTTTTCTTGATTGTTGATTGTGCTTTGTAGTATTCCAGTATGTCAGACAAACCTAGTGCACTTCCTGTGGGCATAAGATACCCAATTCTGATGCCCACAAGAGCATACATGTATTGTTTAGGCCCTACTCAACTCCAGATTTCATGTGAAATCTGTGTGGGTTTTGACACCAGGGCAGTTAGTGAAGGGTCTGTTGCCTGCTTCTTCTTCTGTAGTTCCTTCTGTTTCAGGGCTCAAACCCTGTCAAAAAGTCATAAGGCTTTGGAAACCAGGTAGTCTGGGAAGTGCTCTCCTGTCTCGTCTCCTTCTTCCACTCTAAGTTCAGAGCTGCCTTTGAAAATAGAAAAGGCCTCAGATCCAACCTCATTGGATCCTACTGCTCCTAAGGTCAAAAAGGTTTCAGATCCAACTTGGTCGGATCTGATTGCCCACCCAGTCAGGTCTCCTCGGGTCCAGTCTCTAAGCTTCTCTCCAGAGCTGGTATCTCTGAGATTGAGGTCTCCTTTTTTGCAGGAGACCCCAGAAAAGACTTCTCATCTGTCCTCAGCATCCTCCTCTATCAGGTCTTCCCGGAATCTTTCTGAGCATGATGTGGATAGGGTGATGAGAAAGTGCCTTAGAGTTCAGATCTAGGTGCTGGCCCTTTAGGCTGTGTCCCCCATTGGATCCATGAGTCAGCAACCTTCAAGAAACCCTTTAGTGACTTCGTCTCTGATCTGACCTATGGGTTTGGAGCTGACAGATCTGAAGATTCTGAGAGTCAGTGCATTGGATCAGAGAATCTTACCTTCCTCAACTCTGACTCTTTCCCTGATCCATTTGGCTCTGAGTGTTTTGGAGCAGAACAAGTCTTGGAGCAGAAGAGTCAGAGTCAGGTCTGGGGGGGATGACTTTAACTCAGAGGGTTTCAGAGCAGTTGCTTCCCCTCAGTGTTTCAGCATTGGACAGTTCCGGTCTGATTCCCTCTTCAGGGGTGGAAGCTGGAGGGAGTATAACATTAGCTGATCCAAGAGCTTCGGCTCTGGGGAGGCTGATTTCTATTTCTCTTGGACCTTCTGCCTTCAAGGTAGTGGAAAGGGTTTTTCTCCCATCCAGGGAATTCTTTGGCCATCACTTCTTCAGATTCTATTCCCATTCCTCCTTCAGATTTGAGTGCCAAGTCTTATCATCTTATTCCACAGGGACAGCCAGCCCTTAAGAGCTTCCAGGCAGTTCCTGCGCAGGGACTTTCCCTTTCTTCCTTGGAAGAAACTGTGTAAAAGGAGGCACTTAGATTGTCCGCAGGAGTCATAGACAGAGTACACTGAGTTTGATGAAGGAGAAGGTTCCCCAGATATCCACCAGAAGATGTCTCATTTGGAGACTTTTTAGAAATCCTGTGCCATAAAGGTGGATGTTCTTCCCAGAACCCTTCTCAGGAGGAATCAGTGTTCCTGGAATTTTTCAGTTCTGGCCTGTCTACATTTTGGGTTACCTCCCCAGGTGGCTGAGCTTGTCAACCTTGTCTCCCACTGAGCGTGGAAGGAGCTGGACTCCATAGACCCCATTCTCAAATGCCCAGTCAAGATCCTCAGTGTACCACCAGACAGGCAACATTGATCCAGGGGGATTTCTGTAGATGCCATGGTTGTTGTGGCAGCCATGATAAAGGAGCTGGCTGAACAAAGCTCCTCTGTCCATTCGGTAGGTAAAACCGGCAAGTGAGCAGTAAAACGTACAACCAGGAATTCTCCCACGAAGCAGAAAGAATACTGTCAGACAGAATATAGCTTTAACGCAGCTTTATTAATAAAAATAAAAGCGTTTTCGCTGTCAGTACAAGCTGGCAGCTTCCTCAGAAAACAAGTAAAACAATTGGCGCCAAAGCAAGAACCTGTAAAGTAAAATCGGAATAAGGAGTGTCATAATGACATCACTACTTCCTTATCCAAAATTTAAAGGCACCCTGACAAATTCACAGGATACAAAACTTTGACAAGAACTAAGATACAATAATGTAAAATAAATACAGATAAGATAATCCCATCGAATAACACACAAAAATATATATATATAAATATGTTGAAAATAAGCTATTAAAAATAAGCTATTAAAAATATCAATGTGTAAAGTTGTTACCAAAATCACTGGACATACAACTACCCACATACAATGGGAAACATGGAAAAAATTGATGAATGAGGACTATTGGACACCCCTCATAAAAAGGAACTATTGATCACTTCTTAATGAAAAAAATATGTATGCAATATATGTAAGGATCATAACAATCTACTGAGTTTGTGGTGCTGTTTTTCTTCACTCCTCTGTCCATTCCCCCTAACAGAGATTCTAGGACTTTGGAACAGGTATGGAAAGTGAGTGCATGCATCAGTGACCTTTGTTATATGATCACTGAATTAGCTGGCACAAGGTTACAGAGGGACTTAAAAAAAGAACTCTCTAACCCTACACCTGAGTCCATGTTGGCAGAGGAAGCCAAAGCTTATTCTTCATGATTGGCCACCCTACAATCTATATTTAATATGTACATGAAGTTAATCTCTCACGCATCTGAAGGTTCCTTACATGCTGCAAGTACAGGCATATCCATTAGGAGGCATGCCTTGATGAACTTGTGTTACTTTGCGGAGTCTTTTAAAGAGTCATTCATCAATGCTTTTTTTGATGCTCCTCTCTTTTTGTGTCCACTGTCAAAGAGACACTTTTCTGTAGTGAGCAAGATGGAAAGACTCTGCCATAGGGATCCATTTTCTACCCTGCAGAGATCTTTCTCAAGAAATCAGCGTGGTGGTAAGAAAATGTGGTTTTGGAAATCTCAAGGACCTTTTCAAGATTCACCCAGAGATTTTTCTCTTAGAGGCAGAGGGGGAAATAATTATAATAATGGAAGAAGCTGCCCACATGGCAGAGGGCATCCGCAAAACCAAGGGTCTCAAGAGTCTTTCTTGGACAGACACTTTCAGCGTTCCTGAAAGTTTGCCTGACTGTTCTTCTATGGAGTCGGGAGACGCTTGTCTTTGCACCCAGAAACCTGGGCAGCCATCACAAAAGACACATAGGTTCAAAGAATCATACCCAGAGGATATTTTATTCCCTTTTTACAAAATCCACAGAGAATAAGAAAAAGTCTCCCTGATGTTCCACCCAATCAATGGGAACAAGCAGCCTTAGAAATTCAAAAGCTGCTAGACAAAAGAGTCATCCAAGAGTTCCCACCAGACCAAAGAGGATTCATTTTTTACTCAAGGTTCTTTTTGGTGCCAAAGAAAACAGGGGACCTGAGACCCATCCTGGATCTCAGTTATCTAAACAAATTCATAAAGAACTTCAAATTCCACGTGGACATGGTTCGGTGCATTTTGCTGTTGCTCTTGAAAGGTGAATGGATGTGCTGTGTAGATCTAAAGGGTCCGTAGTATCATATAAAAATGAACAGACAATCCTGAAGATTCTTTTGCTTCCTGCTGGGAGCCAGTTATTATCAGTTCAAGGCCCTACCCTTTGGTCTCACCACAGTCCCCAGTGTGTTCACCAAATGTATGGCAGTGGTTGCAACTCATCGAAGACTGCATGGATTCAGGGCGTTTCCTTATTTAGATGACTGGCTTCAACCAGGCATCTATTGATAACAGCCAGAGACTATGCTCTTCAGTTCTCTCACTCTCTGGGTATCACTGTAAATCTTGCAAAATGCAAACTTCAACCAGTACAAGTCTTGGAGTTTATAGGTGCTCACCTGGACACAGTGAATATTCAAGCATTCTTACCACACTGCAGAATTCTTACTTTAAGGTTACATGTCAATCAGGTTCTTTCCCATCATTTTCCTCCAGCCAAACTGGTCTTAAGAGCTCTGGAATCGACAGCTGCCGCAGTCAAATTAATACCAACAGCTTGTTTTCACATGAGGATCCTTCAATGGACTTTACAAGTGCAATGGTTCATTCTTCATCAGTACTTACAGTTTCCAATAAAACTTTCAAGGGTACTCAATGACTCGTTAAGAGTGATGGATACAATCCAAGAAGATTTGCCAGGGTCTTCCTTTATCCTTCCTCCACCAATCACCACATTGGCCATGGGCACCTTCCAGTTTGGGTGGGGGTCATTACTTGGGATGGACCATTCAAGGCACATGGACCCCAGTAGAGACTGAATTGTGGTTTGATACATCAACAAACATGGAGAACCAGATCTTACAGTCTTTGCCGAGAAGCAGTGAGAGTTTGGCAGTGGGTGATCTCATCCAGCCACTTTCTTGTAGCGACTCACATTCCAGGGAAATCAACTGTGTTAGTGGACAGGCTCAGCAGAACTATTCTCATGCCTTACGATAGTCTGTCAGTCAGTGGCAAACATGATCTTCTACCAGTGGGGTCAACCATGCTGCGACCTATTTGCACCTTCCCTCAACAAGTGCAGCAGGTTCTTTGCCATAATCCCCCCCTCAGAGACAGTCACTGAGAGATGCTCTAGTCCATATTTGGCCCTCTGGTCTTCTTTATGCTTATCTTTCCCTACTCTAATTCCCATGTTTCTTCAGAAAACTTGCAAGTTTAAGAGCAAGGTAGTCCTCATTACCCCCTTCTGGCCTCGGCAGATTCGGTTTCCCTTCCTATGGTCTCATGTAATATGTCCTCTATGGACACTGGACCCCAGTCCAGATCTTCTTTCACATCCATCAGGCCTGACTTATCCAGACATACCATGCCTCAAATTGACTGCATGGTTTCTCCAGTTCCAGTGATGACTAGACATTCCAGGCTGCTTTTATCTCCTGTTCAAAGAATTTTGTTTTCAGCTGAGAAACCCATTACAACAAAGATTTTTTTAAAAGAAAATGGAAGATATTTTCCTTAGGGGCTCAGCAAAAAGATTTGGATCCTTTCTCTGCTCCAATCCCTGCTGTTTTAGAATTTCTAACATTTCTTCTTCACGGTAGGGTCAGCTTCTCCACTGTTAAAGTTCAACTGGTTGCCATTTTGAATTTTCAGGTTGGAGGTAATGCTTTCCTTTTGAAGTGATCTAAGCTGTGTAATGCATTTCTTAAGGGTACTTTTTATTTAGGCCACCTTTTAAATATCCTATACCACCTTGGGATCTTACTTTAGTTTTACAGAGTCTAATACAATCACCCTTTGAACCATCTGCAAAAATGGACCTCAGGTTTCTTTCTTGGAAGACAGCTTTTCTCGTAACCATAACTTTGGCAAGACAAGTCTCTGAACTACAAGCACTCTCTTCAAAACTGCCGTACTTGATCTTTCATAAGGACAGAGTTGCCTTTCTTGCCAAAGTTACATCCGAAGCAAACATCAATCAAGTCATCAATTTGCTAGTTTTCTTTCCTAAATTTGAGAATAAAGGAGAATATATGCTCCATTCTTTAGATGTACATAGACAACTTTGCTTTGTCTTCATAGAACAAAAGGACTTAGGAAGACTGATCAATTATTTGTTTCCTTTGCCAAAAGCAAGTTGGATAGGCCTGTCTCAAAAACTACAATAGCTAATGTATTTCTCATGTGTACTCCTTAAAACTTTGCCTACACAACCAAAAGCTCTTCACCTAGGTGAAAGGCTACATCATCAGCTTTTTAGTCCAGAGCTTCCATTGATAATATTTGTGCAGCTGTCACTTGGTCTGAAGCTCATACCTTTGTGGCTCATTATAAATTGGGCATCATCTCCAGGAATAGAGCTGCATTTGGCTCTTTGGTACTACGGAACATCCTTCCATGAGGGCCACCCAAAGTTACTGTAGCTAGGGACTCTGTCCCATTCCTTGAGGGGTGAATGAAAATTACAACATCAGATGCTATATTTAAGTTATGTACTTACCATAACTATGCATCTATGTTGTCCGTTTTCATTCTTCCTCAACTTCCCTCCCATCTTCCTCCATTGTCTTTGGGAATGACCTAATGGAGTTTGTCAGGAATCATTGTTACTGCTTAAGCCGCTGTTCTTTTCTGTAACATCTGTTTTTATTAGTGTTATGGTTATGTTACATTTTTCAGACATAGCTTAGAGGGCGCAAACTTGATCTGAGGTAAAGCAGTGTTCAGGGGCATTATAGGTAAAAGGAAGAGCTCGAGAGTCAGATCCTAGACTGCAAAATAATGGCCAAGTCAGATCCGAGGATCGGATCCAAACCCATTCATTGAGGAAGAATGAAAATGGACAACACAGATGCATAATTATGGTAAGTACATAACTCACATTTTCAGACAGATGGGTTCTGAAGATCATGCATCAAAGTTACAGATGGCAGTAAGAGGAAATTCCTCCTTTCCAGGGGGTAATGCCTCATCCTCCAGACCAGACCCTTTTGTTTCCACCTGTGCTTCATCACATGCTGTCCTAGGGAGTCATAAAACTATACAACACTAGATTTAAAAGATGTTTATCATCACATTTCTATTCATCCAGACTTCAGCTGAGGCTGGCATGGAACTATCTTCTTGCACGCCCTCTGAGACAATGCAGTTGTCTGCTGCAGATGTTGAAGGGGAACCATGGTTGATCATTTTCAAAGGGCCTAGGGGGATTCCCCAGATTCTCATTTGGGAGTGGTCCCTGTTACTCTTATTGAGTCTAGGCATGGCCCCGAGCCTCCTAGGTTGGTCAAAGCTGGTGTCCCACTGAAGAAGAAGCTAAAAACAAAGTTCATTCCTCCTGTTGTTAAAAAAGATCCTGAGAGAGAATGGCATGATTTTACCCAGGGCTTGTTCAATGCCCTGTTGGCTCTGATGTCCTTAAGACCATCTCAAGGGGTGTATGTTTCTTCTTCCCCTCCTTGATCCTCTACTCCAGCCAAAAGACCTAGGGAGTCTGATTCTTCAGATGAAGAGGTGGATTCAGGGGATGAGTCACTGGCCTACTCCTCATGAATTACCTCTCCTTTGGAGTATGGGTCTGAGGAAGAGGATTCCTTGAGTCTTGACTCTCCTTTTCAGGGGTTGTCCTTTGGGGACACAGTAGTTTGCATGGTGGAGCATTTTAAGTGGGATTGACAAGTCTGTGATATTCAAAAGATGTATTATGAGCTGTTACAGATGAAATCTCCTAAACCTTCTGCTGTCCCCCCTGTGTTGGATACATTTGTAGTTGCCTGTTTGGCTCCTGATTCCCAGCCTCCGGCCCCTAAGAAGCCTGACCATTTTTTATAAGGTGCCTGAGGCTTTTAAGTACCTCTACAAATGTTTTTCTTCAGACCATGCTGTGGCATCTCTTTCTGCTGACAAGCCATCCAGGCCTTTGCTGCCCTCTTCTAAATGTCTTCCTTCTAATAAAGATATTTGGGCTGTGGAGAGGGTGGGGAAAAAAGTGTACACTTTTGCCACTCTGGCCTTCAGGTATGTTACTTATCAATCCATACGACCAAGTATATTTTGGCCCTTTTGATACAATTGGGGGGGGGGGTCCGATCTTCCTGACACTGAAGGGAAGACTGCTGCCTCTTCTTCTTGCTTTCCTCTTCTGAGGTTGCTTGTCACTCCATCAGATGTAGTTATGGTGCAGCTGAAGCATCCTGTAGAGCTGCTGCTTCTGGTTCAGTTATGAGGAGGAAATCTTGGCTTTGCCTTCAGGCTTTAAATGACAATGTAAAGGCCAAGCTCCTAGATGCTCCTTTGGACAGTCAGAATCTGTTCAGTACGGCTGTTGCTGACTTGTTTAAGACTTTATAAAACAATGGTAAACTAATGCAGGATCTTAAACAAATCTTTGTTTCTCCCATACCCAAATTTCAGAGAAACTATTTTTCTAAGTCTGCCTTTGTGCATAGGCAGCCTCATTAGCCTTCTAAGGGGAAAAAGGGTGCTAAGTATATATTCTCTGATAAACTCATCTAGACTTCTAAAGTTTAAAATCCCCCTTTTAATGACAAATCTGCCTCCATCTGACATACTTTCTCCTCTTCCCCTTGATCAGGTTCAAAGGGTAAGGCATAGAATGTATCGTCTAAAATCTTAGCATAGCAATAGACGTCCTTCCTTTCACTGCTGCAGTATTTAGTTCCTTCCTCCTTCCCCCTTTTCTCTCTTTCTTCTTTTGGGAACTCTTTGCTGGCTGAATGGTTTTTGACTCTCTTCTGTCTGTTTTCCCCTCAATATGTGCATGTTTTCTTTTTTACTGGGGTTGCTCTATTTCTGCTGAGGCACTTTGGTTCAGAGTACGGCACGTACATATATCGCCTTTATGCCCTCCACCTACCCGGATAGCATACTCCTGACATATGACACTAGGAGGATGTAAAGGCTTTGGTATACTAGCTAGGTGCTGAGCTATTCTTGGCAGGAGATCCCACTGCAACAGTGAAAAGAAGGGCATCTACTGTTATGGTAAGATATTAGACAGCTTCTTTGCCTTACTCTTTGGGACTACCAGTGCACCAAGAGTTTTCACAAAGTGTCTAGCTCCAGTTATAGCTATTGTAGGCTGTAGGATAGCTACATTTTTCCATAGTTAGATGATTTGCTTATCTTTGCAGAGTTTTTTTTTTCAAAGTGTCAGGAATCTCTCTCTCTTGGGTAATAGATCTCTTAACACAAGATGGGATTTCAAGACTATATTCCAAAGTCTTTCTTGACTCCTGACAGGATTGTGTTTCTGGGATGTCAACTAGACACCACAGTTCAAAGAGCTTTTATTCCACAGGAAAAGTGGATCTATATATAGATCTTTTTTCTAGGTTTTCCACTCAGACTTCAGTCACTGCAAGGGAATACCTCAAGATTTTGGGTCTCATGGCTTCTATGATTCTCATGCTATCCCTGGCAAGACTCCTCGTGAGAAAGATAAAGTGGTATCTGAAGGACCTTTGATCCCAGCACCAATACATCTTATTTTTTTCATATCCCAGTGCTGGGATTTGTCAGAAGAGAAACCGATGGTGGAGACAACAGATGCTTCAAAATTCAGGTCTCCTTTTCTCCCTCCCTGCTCTAAAGCAGTCAGTCACCACAGACACATTAGACTTTGCTTGGGGAGTATTTTCAGCAGGGATAAAAGTGCATGGTGTGTGGAACACCAAAAACAGACACAAGCACATAAATATAAAAAAGATGATTGCCCTGATCAAGGCACTCAACTCTCTAAATCATCTTTGGTCTCTGGGATCACTTCAAGTTGTTACAGTCAATACCACAGTGATGTCATACATCAATAAGCAAGGGGGAGCCAGGTTGTACCCCCTTTACAGATTAGCCATGTTAGCTTGGGATATAGTTTCACAGCACAATCTCACTCTACAGGCATCATGCATTTTGTCAGAGCAAAGTTGTGTGGCAGACAAGCTGAGCAGGACAAGAGCAGACCCTCATGAATGGAAATTAGATCAGGGGGTCTTAGGTTCATAGGTTCATAGGTTGGTACTAGGCTATCAGCCCTAGGGCCTATACAAGCCTAGCCATAACAATTCCCTGGCTATTTCTTCCCACATTATTTACTTTCCTGGACCCCTGTCTAGCAGGGCGACTGACGTGATCCCTGGGGTGAATTTCCTTTCTCCCATCCAATCGTCAAGGTTCCTCTTGAAGAGGTCCAAAGAGGCACTCTGCTTGACATGTATGGGCAATCTATTCCAGAGTCTGGGGAGTCTCTGGGTCAGGAACCTATCCCTCCAGCATGTTTTGTTTATTGTGATGACAAGGTTTAGATCCCTGGAGCGTGTAGCTCTGAGGGATTGGGATTTCTTTAAGTGTAGCATGTCCAACAGCTCTGGGTTTGTCTTCCAAGATTTGATCCATCTGTGAGGAGTTCCTCAACTATACCTCTTTGCCTCCTCTCTGAACAATCAGCTGGCAAGAGTCTGCTCCAAAACTCCATGCAAGAAGGCTTGGAAGACGGATGCCTTTTCTTTTCTTTGGACAGGAATGTTCATGTATGCTTTTCCACCCTTTGCACTAATATCCAGCATACTTTTAATGATTGAGAAGGAAGCCCTCAAAATCATTGTGGTGATTCCTGTCTGGCCCAGGCAACTACAGTTCTCCCTTCTTTTGGAAATGTCCAGGGGCAATTACCACAAACTTCCTCACAGACTGGATCTTCTCGTACAAGAACAGGGTTGCTTGATACACCCCAACACCAATCAACTTCAGTTGACTGCCTGGATGATAGGGTCTTAATTCCTTTTAGACACCTGTTTACCAAGAATATGCAGCAGGTATTAATGGAGGCAAGAAAGCTTCCTACTAGAAAATCATCATATATTAACAAATGGAAAAGGCTTTCTTGTCGATGCCAAAAACAATAACCAGCACCCATTCAGGGCTGGTTGTTCTCTGGTTTTACAAGATTTGTGAGTTACTGTCTTATAGCCTTTCTTACTCCTCTGTCAAGGTTCATTTATTTGGCATATCAGCAGGTGTGCCTGTAGATCCTCATCTTTCAGTGCATTCTCATGTCAAAATGTTTTTGAAAGGGGTTTTGCATAAGAGTTCTCCAAGAAAACTGGTGGTCACTCCTTGGGATATTAATTTTGTGTTAGAGCTGCTAACACTTGCTCCATTTGAACCAGCTAACCTGGCTGCTTTGAGGTTCTTAACATGAAAAACAATTTTATTGATTACAAGAAAGGTATCTGAGTTTCATGCTCTTATGATGAGTCGACTGTATCTCATTTTTCCACAAGTACAGGGTTTCTTTTAGAACTACTCCTTTTATGCCTAAAGTGGAATCTGAGTTTACTGTAAGCCAAACTGTCTATTTTTTTCCTTAACCCAAAATGAGGGAGAAAAGATACTCTGTACATTGGATATCCACAGACACCTCAGGTACTATCTTGACAGAACTAAATCTTTCAGAGCTTCACATCAATTGTTCATTTCAATGCAGAATATTTCCAAACAGTTACCATTTTCTTATTCTCACCACAACAAAACTATTCCAGGCAGGGAGCCTTGGCTTCATCTGTGGCTTTTTGGAAAGGGTTGGATTCCAGAAACATTCTAGAACTTGCAATTTGGTCCTCTGGTTATACTTTTTCAAGGCACTATAATCTTGATTCCTTACTAGGTGTAGATCAGGCTTTACAAGGACCATTCTCCAGATGCTCTTGGTCTCTTCTCCTTCCACCTCCCAAATGTAATAACCTAGGATAATCTACCCATATAGCTAAGGCTACTGCAGCAGTAATTAATGGGATGAATATAGTACAGTTGTGTAATTAAGCATACCATAACAGTAGATGTCTGAATGATCACTGCTGCAGTATAAAGTCCTTCCTCCTTGTTTTTTGGTGTGTTTTTTATGCCATGTTGTGGGTATTTATTTTTTTGTTCTTCCTAGCACTGACCTTTCAAAACTCGACCTCCCTCTGTCTATTGGCAGGAAAGCTCTGAAGGGCTAGGTGTCTTTTAGTTAGCTCAGCTAAAGCTGCCTGACAGTTTTGGCATGTGGAAGGTGCCCTGAACCTTTGGAAAGTGGAAGGCTGTTATATCCTTGGCAGGGTATAACCCATATAGCTAAGGCTACTGCAGCAGTGATCTTTCAAACTATTATTACTTACACAACTGCACTTTTCTTTCCTATGCATAACTCCCTGCCCTGCCCACATCCTCCAGATCTTGTTGCTGCAGTGAAGCTATGACACCTCCATCAGCTCAAGCCATCAGTGGAGAGTGTTTCAGTGTTAAAGTATTCAAATAAGTGATCTCATGTTAAGTATTGTTGGCAGGGTTTTTTTTTTCATTTATTTCTTATTGTTTACTGGGGTAGTTCACTGATCATTTTTAACCAATTTAAGGATCAGCCCTTTTTTTGAGTTTATAACTTCTATATCACTGTGCATCAGAACTTTCATTCTTATTCTTATCTAATTCTTTTCTTTCAGTTTTCTGTCCATGTCAGTATTGTAGGCCTTCGGCCTCGCTCTTTTTTCCCATTCACTTTTCAATCTACTCTGCCTTCTTAGTGAAGTGAGCACAGTTTTTCATCGTTTAACAATTTGATATCTGTTTTGTGCTAGACATAAGGGTTTAGTGCACCAAATATTGAGAAAGAAGCCAACCAAGGGTTCAAAAAGGGTTAGCGCTGTGGGTACAAAATCCCCCACAACACCCCCATGAACAGTGTTCAGTTTATCTGGGATCCTCTCATTTGGATAGATACTGTCCTGTTTTTTTAAGAAATTCAGTGCCAAAACCAAAGCAGAGTGAAAAAATGAACTTGTGGTTACAGGGCTTATCTTGCCTGATTTGGCAGCGTGGGCGCCCTATACTTTTTAGGAGCAGGACTAAATGCTAAAAACTGAAAAGAAGAGCTGAGCTGAGAGTAGAACTACCCATACTAGAGAAACTTACACCTCTCCCAAGATTCACAGGACTACTTCCCCATCTGCTAAGAGAGAAAGTTCATCTAATGTCACAGAGAGGAAATCATCTTCTCCCCTTGCCCTGAATTGTTCTGCACCAAGGAGTCAGCGCTACAAAGAAGTAGTTTTCCACAGAGGGGGAACTGTGTTACGTTAATGCATTCCAGGTTACCATCTCTGTCTTCTGTAGTGCATCCTACAGGTCTCTCCAGAGTCCTACAACTCCCAACTACAAATTGGGAGCAGATGTCAGCTTTGTGAAAGGCCAGTGTCTGTACTGTGTTCTCTCATTCCTGACAGTCCCTGGCACATGCAAGAAGTCCTGTCAATGACCCAGGAATCCATTCCTCCTCTTGACCATGTTTCGGCTCCAGTGATTTAGTCAGTACTGACTTCTACCTTAGGTACTCTGGCACAGACAGCCACCTCTTCTTCTACACTGGCACCTTCTGCACTTGCAGCTTTGGAATTAGCTGTACCACCAGTCATTTCAGTGCTGGTCTCAGTGTCAGAGTGGTTGACATTCAATTTCAAAGTGCAAAATGTCCCTATCTTGGCTTTGGCTCTAGAAGCTTCTATGCTAGCAATCAGAGTTGGTACAAATACATCAGTGCAGACACTGGAGTTGTCGATTCTGTCAGTTTGGGCCCAATTGTTTTGGGTGGGTTTCATGGTACGAAGTTAAGTTGAGCAGAGCTCAATGTTATCCATGGTAACAGGAATACTGATTCTGCCCTGAGACACCACAGAAGCAGATGGTTTTGACCATTCATCATCTAGACTCCCACAAGACAAGGGGATGTATAGGCCTAGTCTGTTGAGATCCAGAGTAACCTCTTCCCAGGAGAGCTCAGATGACTCTTCCCATAGCCCACCCACCCCCAGGAAGAAGAATTAAAAGAGGAAGCACCTTGACTCCCTTTTGGAGCCTTCCTTTCTGGATACAGATCTTGATGAAAGTGAAGGTTCCTCTAAATCCCCTCCAAAATATGCGTCCTTTAGTGAAATATTGGAGATGATGAGACAGAGGAGATCCTGGCCAGTAGACAGCACCTCCCCAAAGGAAGAGATCTTACAGGAGCCCTACAAGATGTCCTTCAAGAATGCAACTGCAGTCCTGACATATGGGTTGTCCTGCCTCAGGCAGCCCTTCGGTCGGCCGGATTCCAAAGTCTGGGTCCAGCGTCGGCTGATGTCGCCTCCTCCCCGACGTCAGAGCGGCTGGGGTATAAAGGCATCAGCCGACGCCATCATCTTCAGTCTTTCTTGTCGCGCGGTGCCCGAAGCAGAAGCAGTTCGCAAGTGCCGGTTGGTCAGCTCCTGTGTTTTCAGTTACCAAAGTCATCTAAAAAGCTAAGTACCCCGTTGGGGAACATTTTTTCTTGCCTCAGCCGATGTCAGAACAAGTTGAGAAAGTTAATAATTGTTTGTCTTCTTAACAAATACCTAATAAGGACTTCCATTCTTACTGCCTCCCTTGCCTGGGCCCAGACCACGACGTCTCGGCCTGTGCTGCCTGTGCTTGCTTTAATAAGCGCACTCTCAGGCGCCGGGCAGAATTTGCCAAAAACTTTTTTGGCGAATCCTACGCTTACATCATGCCGTCGGAACAACCGACAGCACCAACTACCAAAAAACATAAGGACCGGGACTGACACCCTCGGCCCACGTCTTCCACCGATACTACTCCTAAGCCCTCTGCGAGTGCTTCGGTCCATTCGGAAGCGATTATTCAACCGCTCCAGGCCGACGACACCGCATTAACACGCTCTTCGGTCTCGGAGACTACACCGGTGCCGGTTGTTGATTTTCCTCCAGAAAATGAAGTTCTCGATCTACCCGACACCATTCCTGTTGACAAGGTTACCCCTGCACGTGGGGCAGCTAGGCCTCCTGTATCCATGTCCATCAAGGCCTTTGCATGTGCTAAGGCCGCCAGCCAGGCCAAGGCCCATCCTAAGCCTACCTCACAGGCCACTTCTTCTGATAGACAGATAATGTCTCTTGCTGCAGATGTAATCTCTCTTATCAGGAGATCTCAGCCCCATCCAGACAGAGGTTCTCAGCCACCTGCAGAAAAAAGGCCTAGAACTGAGCAGGCCAACAACCTCTGTTCAGATGAAGCCTCTGGGGTTTCAGAGCATTCAGATACCCAAGAAGAATCCTTCCAAGCCTATGAAGACTCTGATGCTGAGGAATCAATTGCCTCTGCCTCTCCTCCGGAGGATTTTTCTTTCGGTGAAGTCCTCCACTCCATGAGGGAACATTTTAAGTGGCAGGGTCAGGAATTCTCTGATTCTAGGAAAAGGCACCGTACCTTCCTCAAGTTACCCCAGCACAGGCCTTTGGCTATCCCTCCAGTTTTGGATGTCCTGGATGATGTATTCTCAGACTCCAGTGCTTCCCCTGATTCTCTCCCTCCAGCGCCTGTCAAGCCAGACAGATACTACAGGGTCCCTGACACTCACAAGCATTTCTTTAAAGCCCAATCTGTGGATCTAGAAACTATTTCACAGGGCCTCAAAGGAGTGGCTTCTACCTCGGCCAAAAATCCACTGCCAGCTGACAGGGAAGCAAGGTCCCTGGAGAGATGGGGTAAAAAAGTTTATACCTCTACCACCCTTGCCATGAGGTCACTTAACTGCCTTTTTCATATGTTTAAGTACCAGGATTATTTACTGGATGATTTGCAGAAAAAGTTAGCCTCTCCTGGGCCTATAGATAGAAAGGCATTGCAGGATTTGGTTCATAATTCTCAGCAGGTTAGCAACCATTTTCTTCAGTGTGGTTATGATGCATTGGAGGCTTCATGTAGGGCAGCTATGACAGGGGCCGTTATCCGTAGACATGCTTGGTTGAAAGAGCAGCCACTGCCGGATCATGTTAAAGTAAAGCTCCTGGACGTAAACAGAAGCTTTTTGGTGCTAATGCTCAGGATGTGTTGAAGTCTGTTGAGGAGAAGGCAAAATCAGTACAGACAGTAAAAGATTTCCTCCAGGTTCAGCCATCCAGATTCAGCAGGAATTGGCCTTCAAAGAATTGGTCCTTTCCAGACTCGGACAAATTTCAAAGGGGAAAAAACAGGCGTGCACGAGGTAGAGGGCAATACCGAGGCTCCTACAGGGGCCGCCAGTGGCAACCTCAAAATCAAAGAAGTGGCACAGGTACTTCACCTGCACCACAGGGACAATCACAATGACTTACCTATCACTCCGCCTACCAAGGCTCAAAGAGAAGCACCTTTAGGCGGAAAATTATCTCTATTCTCAAAAAACTGGCACATTATAACAAAAGACAATTGGATTCTGGACATAATAGACAGAGGTTACAACTTCCACTTCCATTCTTTACCAACAGGAACAAGGCAAGCCAAACCTGCCACAAAATCAAAGGGCAGAGGCACTCAGAGAAGTCTCAAAACTGTTACAAATAAAAGCAATAGAGAAGGTTCCTCCTCAGGAACAAGGCAAGGGATTTTACTCGAGACTGTTCCTTGTTCCAAGAAAAGAAAAGCAATGGAGGCCTATTTTGGACTTGTCCGTACTAAATACTTTTCTCATGGTGCCAAAATTCAAGATGCTGACGTTACAGCAACTTCTTCCCATGTTGGGCAAGGGTTCTTGGCTGGTTACTCTGGACCTCAAGGAGGCATACCTGCATGTCCCTATCAGACACAGTTGCAGAAGATACCTCAGATTTCTTGCAGGAACAGAGCATTATCAATTCTCAGCATTGCCGTTTGGCTTATCTACTGCGCCCAGAGTATTCACGAAATGCCTGGCATTAGTAGTGGCACACTGCAGACTCCAGGGGATTCAAATATACCCGTACCTGGACGACTGCCTCATACAAGCAGACAGCAAACAAACCTTGACAAAACACTTGGATTATGTCATTCAGTTGCTACAGGCTTTGGGATACACAGTCAACATTCAAAAATCAAGACTACTGCCATCCCAAGAGATTATTTTTCTAGGAGCAAAGCTGAACACACAGCTACAAATGGCCTTTCTCACAGAGGAGAAACAAGAGCATTTGACAGACTACTTCAAAAGCCTAGCAAAACTAACCCACCTGACCTCAAGGAAGACCCTGCAGGCCCTGGGGTTCATGGCATCTTGCATTCTTCTAATCCCTCTGGCAAGACTACACATGAGAAAGCTACAATGGTACCTCAGAAGCTTGTGGTCTCAACACAGCCACAACCTAGAACACATAATTCCTCTCATACCATGCCTGCAAAGGGAATTTTTATGGTGGGCTCAAGCAAGTCACTTAAACGAAGGCATGCCTTTCAACAAAGCTCCAACAAGTCAAACTATTACAACAGATGCCTCAGACCATGGATGGGGGGTGCACATGGACGGCAGATGCATTCAAGGGCAATGGACGCCCATGGAAAGACATCAGCACATAAATCAAAAAGAGATGTTGGCAGTGATACATGCAATAGAAGCCTTTGGAAAATCTCTTCAGCAAGGTCATCTGCTAATAAGGACAGACAACACCACTGTCATGTGGTACATAAACAAACAAGGGGGCACTCATTCCTACCCCCTCTGCAGACTAACAATGACTCTTTGGGAAAAGTCCCTGAAACTGAACATCTACTTGCAATCCCAGTTTGTTCCGGGCAAGGACAATGTTCTGGCAGACAGGTTGAGCAGAAATTTCTTGGATCCACACGAATGGATGCTGCACCCACGCATTTTCTCACAAATAACAACTGCATGGGAAAGACCAGACATAGACCTCTTTGCAACTGCTCTCAATCATCATCTGAAAAGGTTTTGCACAAGGATTTACCATCCTCTAGCTTGGAAAATGGATGCTTTTTCCTTCAGTTGGAATGCCCTAACAATTTATGCATTCCCACCCCTACCCTTAATCACCAAGGTGTTACTGAAGATCAAGGCAGAACAACCAAGAGGAATCTTGATAGCTCCAGACTGGCCAAGGCAACACTGGTACCCACTGCTTCTGAGCATTACTCACACCAAACCGTGGCCCTTGCCTCAATGGCCTCAGCTCCTGACTCAGCACAACTACAAGACTGTTCATCCGAAGCTGCAAACCTTAAAGCTGACAGCTTGGAGAGCTCCATGACTGGGATCCATGACTCCCTCTCCAAAGAAGTTCAGGAAATTTTGTTGGAGGCACGCAGACCTTCCACCAGAAAAACCTATTCGGCCAAATGGAAGAGATTCACCATCTGGAATGTCAACAAGGGCCAGGATGCATCCCTGATGAGCATACCTCTGATATTTGAATACTTGGCAGAAATGTTTCACAGTGGCCTTTCATACTCTTCCATAAAAATCCACGCTTCAGCTATCTCAGCACATTACAACTGTGATCCACCTGTGTTTTCGCATCCTTTGTTAAGACAGTTTCTAAGGGGTATAAAGAATATCAAACCTCCAAGGAAACAACCAATTCCTGCATGGGACCTCAATTACGTCTTAGAAAAATTAACTCTGCCTCCTTTTGAACCAGCAGCATCTTCAGAAATGCAATTCCTATCTTGGAAAACAGTTTTCCTGTTGGCAGTCACCTCAGCAAGAAGAGTCTCGGAGATACAGGCCCTCATGGCAGTTCCTCCTTTCCTCATCTTTCATCAGGACAGAGTTTCTCTTAGGACCAATCCTTCCTTCATGCCTAAGGTGATATCCAGACTGTCTCTAAACCAAGCAATTCACCTGCCTACTTTCTTTCCTAACCCTCAAAACAAAGGGGAAAAGCTGTTGCATACTTTAGACATTCACAGGCAACTACGCTACTACTTGGACAGAACAAAGTCTACCAGGAAGTCTGACCAACTGTTCGTAGCCTATGCTGCTGGGGCACAAGGAAAGGCAGTCACCAAGCAAACTATCTCAAAATGGATTGGACACTGCATCAGATTCTGTTATTCTTTCCATGGAAAAAGTGTGCCAGTCAATATTAGACCACACTCCACCAGAGCTATGGCCACATCCACAGCCTTTCTAAGAGGAGTGGCTACAAAAGATATTCTAGAGGCTGCTACATGGAGCTCCATGCATACATTTACCAGACACTACAACCTGCCATTATACTCCAGATCCCGTGCAGGCTTTGCTTCGGCAGTCCTGCAGGGCCTTCTAGCTACACCATCTCTTGCTTAGTCCTACCACTCCCACCTTGGCTATAGTATTTAACCCATATGTCAGGACTGCAGTTGCATTCTTGAAGGACATAGTACAGTTTTGTACCTACCATAAATGTAGATGTCTGATAGATATGCAACTGCAGTCAGGTTTTCCCTCCCTCCTACCCCTCTGTTTTTTCCCTTGAGTCCATTTCCCCCCTTTTTCCCTATACGCTGGGGATATCTGTTATGGTGTATCTGTTTATTACTGTTGTGCATTTCTGGATTTTTTGTTTATCCATTCACAAAAATTTAGCCTTCCTTGGAGGGCACCTGGCATCTGGGGCAAGAAACACTGAAGAAGATGGCGTCGGCTGATGCATTTATACCCCAGCCGCTCTGACGTCGGGGAGGAGGCGACATCAGCCGACGCCGGACCCAGACTTTGGAATCCGGCCGACCGAAGGGCTGCCTGAGGCAGGACAACCCATATGTCAGGACTGCAGTTGCATATCTATCGGACATCTACATTTATGGTAGGTACAAAACTGTACTTTTTTTCCATCCCTTGCAGTATTGGTAGTGGGCCCCACCCATCCAACTGGTAGATATGGTTTGCTGTAACGTACGGAAGGAACCTGATGTAGCCAAGCCTTTCCCAAGGAAACCCAATAGTGTGCATCAGACCCTAAAAGACAGACAACAGACAGACAACACTGAAACAAGGAACCTCTTATCAACTCCATAGTGGTTATGTTGGCCGAGAACACTCGGACTGTCCATCTGCCTAACAGATAATCAAGGATGATGGATAGAGTCAGGAAGTGTGTTTATGCATCCAGGGCATTCATACTTTTGGACCTTGTACCACATGGTACATACAATTAGATTTCAGAGTGAGATTGCCAGTAAAACAGCCAACACACTGAAACAGTTGCCCACAAGAAGAGACCCATCTAGGAAGTCCCACCAAAGCAGATACCCAAGAAGACAAACCAATACTCAGTTTAAGTTGGCTGAGTTGATTTTTGAAGAAGGAGTCATTTTAGTTCTCACTGCAGTCCATACTGCCAAAGTGTCAAGAAGATTCCTCCGCTTCAAGAGCCAATCACTATCAATTTTAGGCACTGCCATTCAGACTCACCACTGCTGGACAGGTGTTACCAAGTGCATAGCCCTTGTGGCAGCTCACATGTGACTTCCAGAAGTGCAGATCCTTTTATACTTGGCTGATTGTTTCCTGGCAGCACCCACTATGGAAAAATGTAATCTGAAGTAGGCAGACTTCATTTGTCTGCAACCTGTGGGTATCGGATCCGACCTTGGATCCGAGCCGGCATTTCAAAAGCTTAGGCTCCGAGCTCCTAGCTCCTCCCTCTTACCCATAACCCCTTGCCAAGCCCTGACTGACCTCAGATTTCGTTTGCCGCTTTCAAGTTGCGACGGATTCCAGAGCTCCTAGTACAGATAAGCTGTTTTTGACAGAAAAATTTTCAAAAACCTTAACTTTTTTAATTTTATTAGTTAGAAGTGATTGTGTTAGGCTTTCCTCTCTCTTTATTTTAAACTTTTCTCGGGTTTATGTAGTTTGTGTGTGTGTGTGTTTGTTTGAGGCCTGTTAGGGCTTAAAATGTCTGAAGCCCATAAGGCTGTATTCTCTAAATGTACCGAGTGTGGTCATAAGCTGTCCCCAGCGAATGGCCACACTCGGTGCGTTAAATGCTTGGGGGTTGAACACCTGTCATCTGGTTGTACCATTTGTGCAGGGTTCAACCCCCGAGCTTTGAGGGAGCGGAGGTCGAAGCTGGTGCTGGCGGGACTTCTCCCTCCAGATACCGCTTCGGCTTCTGCCCCTTCTACTCAGCAAGCAGTTGCTGTGGGCTCTCCTCCTCTGGCTGGGACTCAACCTCCCTCTAAGTTGCCGGAGGAGAGAGAGTCTTCTAGGGAGAGAGAGAAGAAGGAGAGGCACAGGGAGAGGCACCACAAACGGAGAGCTGAAACCTCCAGTTCGGCTCCTCCATCTAAGCGGGCCTCCCCTGTGCCTTCTAGCTTTCCTCCTCCTTGGCTCCACTCCCCTCGGTTCTCTCCTGGGCCCAAGGAGGAGGAGGCTAGCCCTTCAGCGAGGTCCCCAAGGCGGCTCTCTAGGTCCGCTTCGGTGGCCTCCACCAGATCCACATTCTCCATGAGTGAAGCAGATATGGACCGGATGATGAGGAAATTCATCCAGGCCCAAATGCAAATGGGAGTGCTCCTAGCCCCCCCCCCATCCGGGAGGGGCTTCGACCCCTTTTTTCGCCCCTTTGGCTCCTTCTCCGACCCATACCATGGGTTCGGAGCTGTCGGCGCCGGGCAGAGTTGGATCCGGGGGTGGGTCGGATCCGATAGGTCGGCGCACCTCGGATCCGTCCCATCCCTTGAGTGCTTCGGGTACTTCGGACCCGACCTCTCGGAGCCGAGGACCGAGCCTCGGGTCCGAGGGAGCTGGTGTATCTTCGCCCGTCTAGGTCGGAGCACACCGGTCTCTCGGATCCGACGGTCTCGGCTCCGATCCGTGCATCGGATCCAGTGGGGGTCGGCTCTCAGGGTTTAGAGAAGCTGGCTCCCCTCGGCCTTGATGTAGTGGAAAGGGCACTGTTGAGGACTACCGGACCCCGGTCCCTGCCACGGCTCCATCCCGCACTCCCTTGCAGTTGGGCCAGGCCCCCACCAGCCGGTCCCAGGGACAGCCCGCCTCGATGTCCCAAGTAGTTCCCTTGGAACATCCAGCTGCGGAAGAGTACTCCTCGGACAGCCCCGAAGAAGTACCTCGGAAGCGTAAGTGCAAAGGAGGCACATGGACTTCCCGAGTCCATTCCGAAGACACAGACTTGGATGAAGGGAGGGCTCCCAAGGTCACCCCTGAAGACGTCTCATTTGGAGACATTATGGAAATGTTGAGGATCAGGGGGTGGTCTGCCCCAAGGCCTCCTCAGACGAGTCTGTGTTCTTGGAGGCATTCGAGGCGGCCCATCTACCTCTTGGGTGTCCCCTCCTGCCGACCCTCTGGTGGACCTTATATCCATCAGAGCGTGGAAGGATCCGGACACCGTTGAGCCTGTACCTAAGCGCCCTGACCGTATCCTTTCCTCCGCGGACCGCACTCACTGGAGCAAAGGCCCCCAGTAGATGCCATGATGATGGCTGCAGCCACTAAGAGGAGTTGGCCCAGGAGAGTCCCTCTATGCATCCTCCGGGCAAGGAGTCCCGCTCGATGGATCGCATTGGGAAGCGAGTTTTCAGTTCAGCAACCTTCTCTTTGAGCGCTGAACTACATGGCACACGTCATCAGGATTCAGCGGGATCTGATTAAAGAATACGCTGCATCTCCCCCAGAGTCCATGTCGAGTGAGGATAAACAGGTATACTCCACCCGAATGGCCACTCTCAGATCAGTTTCGAATACATCTATGCGGCTGCTTTCTCACGCTACTGAGGGAGCCGCTAGAGCCAGCGGAGCAGGCCTAGTCATGAGGCGACAGGCCTGGCTCCGCCACTGTGATTTCGCAGAGCCCTTCAAGGCGACCTTCGCGAATGCCCCCTTCGATGGTTCTGCCTTGTTTGGCAAAACTGTTCGCGAAACATTAGTCCAGAGCGAAGGACGGGAAGACGCTGTCTGCCGGAGTCCGCTTCTCAGCTCCCCAGAGGTCCTTCTCAAGAACCAAAAGGGACAGAAGAAGATGTGGTTCCGAAATCGCAGCAGTCCCAACCTGCTCCGGATAACCAGTCCTTCCGTGGCAGAGGAGGACGGGAGGTCGCCGCCCTAGAGGCAGGGGCTCCTAGCAACTTTGGGTCCAGAGAACCTTTCTCTGATAGGCCCACGCAGCAGCCCTGAAGGGTTGCCCGGCTGTCCGCCTCTGGAGGCAGTCGGGGCGTTTTCGAGGCACCTGACTTCTTGGGAGTCCATCACAACAGACCGTTGGGTGCTTCGTGTGATATCCAGAGGTTATACAATTCCCTGTACAAGGTTCCCAGATCTCGCAGCCTCCCAGATGTTCCACCCGACCAAAGGGAGGCAGCAGCTATCAAATCGGACAGCTGCTAGAAAAAGAGCTATCCAGTGCGCCCCCCAGATCAAACCGGTCAGGGTTTTACTCCAGGTTCTTTTAGTGCCAAAGAAACGGGGACTTAAGACCGATCTTAGATCTTTCCCTGCTGAACCTGTCAGTAACCAAGCAAAAGTTCCGGATGGTCACCCTTCAATCTATACTCCCCCTCTTGAGGGAGAACGACTGGAAGTGCTCCATCGACCTCAAGGACACGTACTACCACATTCGCATGGACAAACGGTCCAGGAGGTTTCTTCGCTTCCGGCTGGGAGCCAGTCATTATCAGTTCAGGGCCCTTCCCTTTGGTCTCACCTCAGCCCCCAGGGTGTTCACCAAGGTCTTAGCGGCCCACCTGAGGCTCCAGGGATTACAGGTCTTTCCGTACCTGGACGACTGGCTCCTGACGGCATCATCAAGGCATCTTCTGTGCTCAGCCAGGGACTACTTTCTTCGACTAGCCCCAAGGTTGGGCATCACTGTCAACTGGGAGAAATCTTTGCTGCACCCCACACAAGTTATAGATTTCATAGGAGGAAGGCTAAACACCAGGTCAATGCGAGCCTTCCTCACTCCAGACAGAATTGCCAACCTGAAGTGTCATGTAGCAGCGGTCCTGCAACCATTTCCGACTGCAGCTTCGGTCCTGAGGGCCCTAGGTTCAATGGCGGCAGCTATCCCGCTTCTTATTCATGTGCGCCTACGCATGCGGGTTCTTCAATGGACCCTTCAGGTTCAGTGGTCCCCTCTCAGTTCCTCTCTCAGCTCTCCGATAGCGGTCAGCAAAGCGTGCAAGGATTCCCTTCTTTGGTGGCTTCTGTCTCCAGAGCCCCTGACAGGGAGACCTTTTTGTGCTGCTTTTCCCCGAGCCACAGTGACCACGGACGCTTCCTGCCTCGGGTGGGGGGGGCATTCTGCGGGAAAGATTGTCCAAGGCACGTGGAACCCCACAGAGACGTTGTTGCATATAAATGTCCTGGAAATGAGGGCGGTGCTCCTAGCGTTGCAAGCACTTCACCACGTTCTTCCTTCAGGGACTATTGCGATTCAGACAGACATGTCGGTAGTCTGGTACATCAACAAACAGGGAGGAACCAGGTCCTATCCCCTTTGTCGAGAGGCCATGAGAGTCTGGGAATGGGCAATTTCCACCAAACGCTTTCTGGTAGCAACGCACATTCCGGGAAAATCCAACATCCTTGCGGACAAACTCAGTCGCACCATTCTTTCACCTCACGAGTGGTCTCTCAATCCTCAGGTAGCGAAGAAGATTTTTGCCGTTTGGGGGCAACCCTGTTGCGATCTTTTGCCTCTCCCTCAAACGCCAAATGCGATAATTTCTTCGCTCTGCTTCCCCACCAGGGGAATTCCCGAGATGCGCTGGTGCATGCTTGGCCTCCCGGTCTCCTTTATGCCTACCCTCCACTACCTCTGATGCAGAGGCTTCTGCAGAAAGCCAACAGTTTGGGGAGCAGAATGATTCTCATTGTCCCGCTCTGGCCTCGTCAACCCTGGTTCCCCTTTGTATGGTCTCACAAAATCAATCCACCCTGGATTCTGGATCCATTCGGATCTCATCTCCCACCCTCTGGGAATTTCGGTTCCCAATCTACACACCCTGAAATTGACAGCTTGGCTGCTCCAGTTCCATCCTTGATTAGGACTCCCGGTATCTCGTCACCGGTCAAGGCCATTTTAGTGGCAGCTCATAAACCTTCCACCAGGCAGGTTTATCGGAGTAAATGGAAGAGATTCTCTATTTGGGCGGTTCAGAGAACTTTGGATCCTTTCTCAGCACCTATGTCAGCAGTGCTGGATTTTTTAACAGATCTCTTTCATCAAGGGGCAAGTTCTTCCACGATTAAGGTACAATTGGCAGCCATCTCGCATTATCACATTGGTCATGAGACAGCTCCCCTCATGATGGCTAAATTGTGCAAAACCTTTCTCAAAGGGATTTTTTTATTGAGGCCTCCAGTCAAGGAGATTGTACCACCTTGGGACCTGTCCTTAGTTCTGCAAGCCCTTACTGCTCCTCCCTTCGAGCCTGCAGCTTCTACAGACCTAAAGTACCTTTCCTGGAAGACTGCCTTCTTAGTAGCTATCACTTCAGCCAGAAGAGTGTCTGAACTTCAGGCTCTATGCGTCAAGCTGCCTTACCTTTCTTTCTTTCCAGATAGGGTGTGCCTCAGGACCAATCCATCTTTTCTTCCGAAGGTCTCTTCAGAATCTAATATCAACCAGTCAATCAATTTACCTGTGTTTTTTCCCAAGTACTCAAACAAAGGAGAATACAAATTGCATTCCTTGGATGTTCATAGACAATTACGATTTTATATTCACAGAACAGCTGGTCACAGGCAATCAGATCAGCTGTTCATCTCCTTTGCTAAATTTGCTTTGGGTAAAGCAGTGTCTAAAGTCACACTATCTAGGTGGATTGCTAATTGTATTCTGCAGGCTTATGACACTTCAGGTAGACCTGCTCCTCAGAGGGTTACGGCTCATTCTACTAGGGCAGTCTCCACGCCAGCCTTTAAGTCCCGTGTGTCATTGGATGATATCTGCTGCAGCTACTTGGGCCTCGCCTCATACCTTTATTTCTCATTATAAAGTGGATGTTGTTTCCAGAGGAAGAGCATCCTTTGGCTCAGCGGTGCTCGAACATCCTTCCATGACGGCGCCCAAGATTCAGGTAGCTGGGGACTCTGTCCCACAGGTTGCAGACAAATGAAGTCTGCCTACTTCAGATTTAGAAGTTATGTACTCACCATAACGTTCCATCTGAGTAGGTGACTTCATTTGATGTAACCATCCCTCCATCCCCCTGACCTTTATAGAGCGAGTATTTATGCTTTTGTTCATGTACTGTAGTCAGTATTATTTAGGCAAACTCAATCTGAGGTCAGTCAGGGCTTGGCAAGGGGTTATGGGTAAGAGGGAGGAGCTAGGAGCTCGGAGCCTAAGCTTTTGAAATGCCGGCTCGGATCCGAGGTCGGATCCGATACCCACAGGTTGCATCCAAATGAAGTCACCTACTCAGATGGAACGTTATGGTGAGTACATAACTTCTAATTCTAGCAAGACAGTAGTTGCTTCAGAAGTGTCTGTCTCTGGGTATCAGAATGAACATGGCCAAGTCTTAAATAAAACTATTCTAGAACTTGATATTGATAGGTTGCTGGCTGGACGCAATAAATCAAATGACCATTCTACCCCAAGAAATGATTTCCTCCATAATCTTGGAAGCCACAGGCTTTCTACAGGGGGACTCCAATCATCAGATATTGTTATGCTTAAGGTGTTGGGCCTGATGACTGCTTCTATCCAGGTAGTTTCCCATGCCAAACTCAACATGAGAATTTTACAATGGACTCTTTGAACACTGTGGAATCAGGTGTGGCAATCCATGGGTTACAAGATCAAAATGTCACGGGCTCACAGAAGTAGCTTGAACTGGTATATTGGCCCATGAAACCTGTCAAAAGGTGTACCATTTATCATTCCACTCCCACATGCAGAGATAACCACAGATGTGTTAGCCCTGGGGGTACGGGGCCACTACTTAGACAAATGGTTCAAGGTTTATGGACTCCAGTGTGCTCGAGATAAGGTGGTCTCCCTGTCATTGCAGGCCTTTCAGGACCCGCTTCCCTGAGGTGCAGTTTCCATACATATGTTAAGATTGTATGGTACATAAACAAGCAAGGAAGAATTCACTGCTACCTCTGTGCAGAGAAGCAATGAGAGTACAGGAGTGGCTGAGCTGACAGAATGCTTTTTGATAGCAGTGCACATACCCAGGTCATCCAACATAAATGGCAGGCAAACTGAGCAGACAGATATTACTGCCACATGAATGGTCTTTCAACAACAAAGCAATGCACATCATATTCAAGAAGTGGGTTCAGCCTTATTGCAGTATTTTTGCTTCACTATTCAACACCAAATTCCCTTACTTCTCTAGTATAGTTCCTCCAGGACAGCCATCCAGAGATGCATTCTTCCACAGTTGGCCCCCATAACTCCGTTATGCCATTTCTCCCTTTCCCCTGTTACCCAGACTTCTTCATAAAGTCAGGGATTGCAAGGCACAGTTCATTTTTATAGCCACCTTCTGCCTCTCCCAGGTGCAGTTCCCTTTGTTGTAGCCTCACCTGAAGAAGAAGAAACAACTTCTTCTTCCAGAGCCCGACTCTGCTGTCTCACCATTCCAGACAGCCTCACTCGGACATTTGGTCACTTTATCTAACCAATTACAGTAATGGCCAGGAACCATTCATTCCCTCCTGATGTATTTGAACATATCATTGCTTCTCAGAAGCTTTCCACAGGAAGGATCTGTAAAGGAAAATGGAAGAACATTTTGATTTGGTTCCAAAAGAAGAATTTACTACCTATATTAGCTCTGTCAGAACAGGTATTGTTTTTTTCATCAGAACTTGACAGCAAAGGGGCTAATTATTCTTAAACTGCATTAAATTGCATTTAGCAGGCATTTTTTCCTTAACAGGTTATAGACCTCTTCTCTATCCTTCTACAGATCATGTAAGGTCTTCCTTAAAGGCATCTTTAATCTACACCCCCTTTGGTAAAATCTGTTCCTTCGTGGGATATTAATTTTGCATTGTAGGGTCTGACAATGCTACTACACAAACCAGCATGCTCTGTTTCTCTTAAGTTAAGCTATTACTTCAGTCAGGAGAAAATTTTATTCTTGATACTCCTGTATTGTCTTTTATCCTGATAGGGTATCTATGGGGACCAACTCTTCTTTTATACTAAAGTGGCCACTCAGAATAACCGTACCAGTATATTCATTTGACGGCCTTTTTTCTCGAAATATGCTAATAAAGGGAAGTATCGCCTTCATTCCCTAGATGTACACCGACAGCTAAGATTTTATTTGGACCACACAATAGCCTTCAGAAAGGATGAATGTCTTTTCATTAATTTCTGTCTAGCTAGGCTAGGCAGCAAGATCTTCAAAATCACCTTAGCTAAGTGGATATTGGACTACGTATCACGTTGTTATACTTCTGCAGGTCATCAATTGGCTACACCACCAAAGGCACATTCTGTCAGGGCCCTGCCTATATCTAATGCCTTCCTACATAACCTACCAATAGAGGAGATGCTAGCAACTGCTAATTGATATTCCCCTCATACCTCTGCTTAACATTGCAGCCTGAATACAGTTTTCCAGGGCTAGACCCTCCTTTGATGCAAGCATTTTGAAAAGCTTGTTGGTTTAGGCCTCCCATGTTAGTTGGGGACTCTCTCCAACAGTTCCAGTGTTCAGATAGGACCTGGGAAATCAGTAAGTTATTTACTTACTGGAACATAAGATTTCTTTGGTTTCTCTCCAGACATTGGAGTAACCTTCCAAATTCCCCCTCCAAAATAAGTTAAGAGTGAAGGACTCATTGGAGGCAGTTACATTTTTTCCTTACCTTTCTATTTATTTCCATTAAGAGGTCTTTCTTTCACAAATGTGTGGCATACTCGATTTGGAAGATGCCTGCAGGGCAGGAAGTTATGGATAGAGGAAGAATTCAGGCTTGTTTGGAGTTCATTACCAACTGTTGAGGGTGCCAAGGACACCATTCTAGCAGTTCTAGTGTCTGGACAAAGGCAGAGAAATCTAACTTTCTGGTAAGTGCATACCTTAATTTTTTGTAATAACAGTTTTTTTTTTACTAGATGCCAGTTAGGCAGTTATAGAAGGTTGCTAGGGCTATATTGGGTCTACACAACTTTGGACTGCTTAACAGTTGGTCAACTGAATCTCTGCTTCCAATAGACTGTTAAAATTGTTAGTAAATGTGAAGTAGAATGTTGGAATTGGAGGAAGTTTTGATGTTTTAAATGACCAATGGGATAATAAGGAGTTGTGGTCAGTAAGGTCATTTGGTAGGATGTTTAGTTTTTGTTAGGTGTGTTTGTGATCAGCACATCATGGATAGAAGAGGATTTGGTCAACATATTTTACATGGCTTAATTAACCGGGACAAGGAGTGTTGATTAAGATGCCTGGAAAGTGGGGGAGCTCTGAGAAGTGTTCAATTTGTGATTTAGGTCTCCACAAATTATGAGCTTGTCATTGGTGTGTGACAAAATCTTGTTTAAAATGTTTTCAAAGAGAGAAGATTATGCAGGGTGTGGTATATAGATTGTTACTGTGAAAGTTTTGTGTCACCTCCAGTAAGTAACTGTGTTAGGGTCCATTTGGATCCTTATTGGAAGTGGTGAAGCAGTGAGCTGTTAGTTTAGGTGAGAAATGTATTTATTTATTTATTCTCTAGCTGAGGGTCTGTTGTCTGTGAAATAGGATAGTTAGAAGAAGAGTAAGGTGCTATTTGAGAAATATATTTAGCCAAGATTCAGTAATGGCTATTATTGAGGTATTAGGCAAAAATCCCATGCTTCTAATTGTATCCAAACATTTTTAATACTAGTGACATTCAAGGAGGCAGTGGATAGCTGTTTGGAGTGGGATTCAGTGATAGAGGGACATACCTCCCAATCATACTGAATTACTCGTTTTTTACCGGTTTTGTGATCCAAATAATGGGGTGCCCTGATTCCTGAGTGGCACCCCTTAATCTGCGAATTCCCAGCTTTTTTATTTAAATTTTTTTTTTCTGCATTTTTGAGCTGACATCATCATGTGCGCCGAGGTGCTGGTTTAGCTGTTATGCTTCTGCCGATTTATATTTTAGTGCTGGTTTACCTGTTATGATGCTGCTGAGGTGCTGGTTTATCTGGTATGCTACTGCCGAGGTGGTGGTTTATATTTTATTCTGCTATGCTGCCGAGGTGCTGCTTTATCTGTTATGATGCTGCATGTTTATATTTTAGTGCTGGTTTATCTGTTATGCTGCTGCCGATTTATATTTTAGTGCTGGTTTATCTGTTATGCTGCTGCCGATTTATATTTTAGTGCTGGTTTATCTGGTATGCTACTGCCGATTTATAGTTTAGGGCTAGTTTATCTGGTATGCTGCTGCCGAGGTGTGTGTGTGTGTGTGTGTGTGTGTGTGTGTGTGTGTGTGTGTGTGTGTGTGTGTGTGTGTGTGTGCTCGCGTGCATGTTGCCTCAGGTGAATAGACCTGGTGGCTAGAGGTACACAGGCTCAAACCCTGTACCTTGGGTACAGGTAACAAGAGCCTAAATTCCCTACTCACCACCACTTTCCAGATTTTTTTACCTCATATTTTTGTTCCGTTCCTTATAAAATCTGTGGTTTTCTGAATTTTTGTGGCAAATCAGTGAATGATTGAATTCACTAAATAATGACAGATATTTGAATTTCAGACTTCATATTCTTCAGAAAATACACGTAACACAAAACCTTTTATTCTAGCAGTTTTCTAAGTTTATAAGATCAGTATGTGAAATTTGTCCCTATTTTTGTGGCTGTATTCCCCATTATTGGCTTTGTCCAGGTGTTTTGTGCTAAGAGGTTGAGAGCTATTGTGAGAAGTGAGAACTGAATTCACCAGATGATAGCCATTTAAGTTTCAGTCTTCCTGTCTTTCAGGAAACTGCTGAGTTGGTATAGTGTTATGTTGCTGTGACTGTAGTGCACAGGGTCCTGGGTTCAAGACTTGGCAGTGAAATGCATGGTGGTAACACATTTTATTCTAGCAACTTTCCAAAACTATACAAGCAATGTTTATAAAATGCATTCCTGGTTTTTGAGCTTTTGCCCCCCCCCCCAATAAATTTTGTCTTTTTCCAGATTTCTTGTGCTACAAAGTTGAGAGATATAGTTGAGTGTCAAGTGGATTTTACAAGGAGCTGAGAGCTTCAGGAGAAGAGAAGTTTAGTGTTGCTTATGCTGAGTCTGCTTGTATTTTTTAATAACATAACAGGTTAAATACTTGCTTTTGATGCAGAAAGCTGTGGGTTCTACTCCCACAGTATGTAGATGCATTGCTGATACTGTACTGTGTTGCTGTACTTTTAAAGGGGTGGATGTAACAAGTCAAGGGTGTAGCTACATATACAGCAGAAGTGAGAAAATGTCATGCACAAGGGCATTTGTGCCTCAGTGGAAAGAGCAAAAAAATATCATTAACCCAAATTCAGCAACAGAAAATCAGAATGATGTTCTGTGCTGCATTATAAGAAAAATATTTTTAAACAAGTACAGTACATTTTCTAGCATTCAAGATAAAATGCACATTTTTCCACTGCAGACAGTGAAGAAGCAAGAGTGGCCAGCTAATCGCACCTGTATTACAATGATAGTTTTTATGCTTCAGGATGAATACAGGAGAGGGTCTGTCAGTACTTGGACTAAAAATTGGAAGTCTTAAAACATGTAGTTTGCCTAGTTTATTTTGTAGTGCATTTACAGCTATTGAGTTGGTCTGATAACACAAATCAGAGTAAGTCAAGCACAAAACTAAAACTGAAAATAAGTTTGAGAAGCTGTGCAAGATGCCCATGGCTTACACTACTGTCATTCTATTTGCATGAAGTTTTATATATATATATATATATATATATATATATATATATATATATATATATGTTTGTGTGTTTAAGTAGACTTTTATGATGAAAATATTCTGAATTGGGCAGGTTTGTCATTATTGCTTCATTGCTTACTGGAAAAATGTTCAAACAATGAATTTAAAATGCGCTTTAAGTCTAACAAGTGTGCTGTATTATATAAGGAATATAATTTACTAAAGTCAAAAAAGTGTATCAAAGAACCACATGTATGTTTCTTGTTTCGTGTGCAAGGGGCCTTTGATTTGAAAACAGCCCAAAAGTAATCTTTATCCACCACTGGCCAGATGCAATTTCTTTGGATGTGGTGTGGGTTTCAATGCTGTTTCAATGAATGTATGAGTTTCAAGGGCAGAGAAGTTTTAATGCTAATAAAATCCAAATAATCATCGAAGTAAAGCAGTATGCATATTAATGTTTATGGTAAATGGGGCGAAATAGCCAAGTATTGGAATGGCTGCAGGGGGGACTCTGTGGCCATATTTTGGTTGTATGTTCTTCGGTTTGTGTTTGAAAGATGGTATCCCACGATTCCATTGGAGTGGGCGGGATTACATAATTACATATGCAAATTTTATGTTAATCCCTTACATTGTGAATAATAAGTAAAGGTAAACTTAGAAGCTTTACTGTTTTTAAAAAACATTGGCTTGTAAAAGTCCATAAATAGCTGGAATAGTTCAAGTTTAAAGTATTGAAGCCATCTGAAAAGGCTGGTTTGTAATGAAAAGAAAGAAGCATTCTGTTTTATGGTATAGGTAGTAGTAGTAAGAATAAGAAAAGGAGGAGAAGAAATAGGTTTGATTACTTGAATGCATTTTTTAAGTTTTTTTAATTTTTTTTAACATTTGTTTATTGGGAAAAGTCCGACTTGGAGCAAAGCCCAATTTTTAGCAGTGGTCCGGGGAGAAACGCTCCAGATGCATGTCTTTCTAACATGGAAGGAAACTGGAGTACCTGGAGAAAATCCACATGAATGCAGGGAGGACATGCAGACTCTGCACAGAAGGCAGTCCAGCCGAGAATTGAAATAGAGAACCTCATGCTCTGAGGCAACAATGCTACCGCTGCACCAGTGCACCATCCAAAAAGAAGCCACATGCTCCCCATTGGGGACTTGAACCCTGGTTTCCCACATGACAAGCGGGAATACTCACCACTATACTAATGAGGAAGTTGCAGAGTTCGTGGAGATTAGTGAATGTACCTTTAAGAATGCTTAATTGGGTGTATAAAATAAGCGAGGAACATAAAGTCTAAAGGAAATGGGAGTGGCAGAGGAGTGAAGCTGGATTACCTTGGCAGGAGCAGAACCAGTCAGTGAGCAAGTAAACAGCTGTACCGGCATCATTCTGAGGGTCCTGTGGCAGTAATCTCACACAAGATATAAGAAGTAGATATACCAGGAATGGTTAAAAAAAAAAAAAAAGAGCCAGCCAAAGTAATACAAGCAATGAAAAATAAACAGGCAGCATCTATTTTCAAACAACTGCAGCAATCTACAGCATAGTATAAGGAAAATATCATGCATTAGTCTCTTTGATACCTAAAAAATATCAACAGAAGCTGGTATTCACTGTCTAGCCAATGCAGTGCTGAACTGCCTGCCATTACTGTCTGCTGTTTTAAAGTGGTTTTGATTTTCTTAGTCAGTGATGGTTGTGCTTAAACTATAAAAATAAACAGTTAGTATTTACTACCTAGTCAATGCACCACTGAGTTGTGAACCATTGATGTTCTATAGTCCTATCTTGCCTTCATTTTTACATATGGGTTCGGAGCTGAACCTCGGCTCCGACTCGGCCGATTACAAAGCTCAAAGTCTCTTAGTTGGCTCATGACAAGGTAGGTATTCCATAGTACACTAGTAAGAATCCCCAGAATTTGAAGTGCTTCTTGCTTGGCCATGGCTAAGTTCCATATTTTTCATTACTATTATTGTTCTGATTGATATTTCTGCTTATAAGGTAGCTTAGTTTACATACTTGTAGTAATAGTTTCATAAGTAGTGATAGTAGTGTGTATTTGCTTTTTTTTCCGTAGTTATTGCTGAGAACTTGTTGGCCATTCTAGGCCCATTTTTGTTCTCCGAGTGGTATCCTTTCTGTGTGCTAGATTTTGACATATTTTCCTATTAGTGTAGGTCCGTGTTTGTGTTAGGGCCTTGCTTTTTCTAGTTTTTCAATAGAATAGTATATTGTGTGTAGTGTCATTTACTATTATTGGCTAGTTTTTGCCTGCTGTTTAAAATTTACGATTTGTGGTATTTTTCTGACTTAGCTTCCTTCCTGTTTCCCAGTAGCTAGGTCCATTTAAGTTAGAGGACCTAGTCCTCTATTTAACTTTTCTGGTGTTTTTTCCTCAACAGGGTTAGGCCCGTTTAAGTTAGGGGACCTAGTCGTCTGTTGTTTGCTCATCTGTGTGTGAGTTGTATTAGTGGGGCTAGGGCCGTTTAAGTTAGAGGACCTAGTCCTCGGTTGTGTGTTTCGTGTGTAGTTTTTTTACAGGGTGAGGCCGGTTTAAGTTAGAGGACCTTGTCCTCTCTTCTGTTTTATAGAAGTTCTGTTTGTACTAAGCATGTCAAAGGAGTCCAAAGATCATAAACCTTCGGGTTTTAGAAAGTGCCTTAAGTGCTCCCAAAAAATACCAGTTACTGATGGGCATAGTAACTGCGTTTACTGCCTCGGAGCCATCCATCTACAGGAAACTTGTTCTTTCTGTCACTCCTTCAGCTCCAGAGTTCTCCAACAAATTAATACTGAAAGGTCTCCTTAAGCCTTCCTTTGAGGAGGATTTAGCCAGCTCTTCATCATCCTCCAAGTCTCCCTCATCAAAGAAAGAGAAGGTCAAGTCGGCAAAGAGACTTTCTCCTGCACTGACTATTTTGTTTGGACCTCCTCAGAAAACATTAAAATTGGATAAGCCTTTTACCTCTTTGGTTCCACTGTCCTCAGAGCTGGTCAAGGTTATCGATGTTAACACTGCAGTGTCTGCCCCAAGTCTTTTGGAGCCTTCTACTGAGAAATTGCATCGTAGCCGGTCTAGAGAGCTATTGCCGGTCTCCCCAACTTTACGATCTCCCATATTACAGAGATCTAGGTCGCCTACCCTGTCATCCAGAGCCTTTTGGAAGAGGATGTAGAGAGAGTAGTGCTTAGACTTTTGAAGTCGTCTGCTTTACCAAAATTGTTGCTGGCTCTGACCCAGTCGGTTCCGGAGCCATCTAAGACCATTCTCCCTGTTGCTGTTCCTCCTCCGAGCCACGCTGGTCTTTCGGAGCCAGAGATTTCGGTGCCACTTCTTGTGGAACCCTCGGTTCCAGCACCCCTTGTAGCTGTCTTGGAGCCGAGTTCCACTCCGCCGCCTTCAGCGCTGTCTTTGGTGTCTAGGAGCCGAAGCTCACCAGTCGGCCCTGACAGGGACTCTTGGACCTGAACCTCCTCAGTGCCGAGCCTACCTTTCGGTGCATCAGCTAAGTTGAGCTCGGACCCTACATCCATCTTGGAGCTGATCGCTTTGAAGCTGAGGGCTACCTTAATTTCCTCAGAACTGGGGCTGTCCTCGGAGCCGGAGAGATCTGCATTCAAGATGATGAGGAGCATGCTGTCTTGGTCATCAGCTCCACACAAGGGTACCGATACTCTTCCCCCTCAAGCACCGACCGCTGTCTCAGCACCATCTCTCTCTCTCTCGACAGCAGAGACCTGCAGCCTCAGGAGCCCCCGTTGGGTGGCCCCCAGTCTTCCGAGACCTCCCCAGAAAACCCTTCTGAGGAGCCCCCTCGGAAGAGGACACGCAAGAGAAAGCATGTAGACTCCCCGGATTAGTCCATCACCTCGGACACTGACCTCGACGAGTCAGAAGGGTCCCCTAGGTTGTCCTCTGAGGATATCTCATTTGTAGATATCTTAGAGTTCCAAAAGCAGAGAGGCGGCTGGCCCACTGTCACTCCTTCTGATGAGGAGTCAGTGTACCTGAAGGCTTTCGGGTCTTAACCTTCAGCCTCTTGGGTGTCTCCACCTTTTGATGAGCTCCTGGACCTAGTTTGTCAAAAGCTGCAGGAAATTCCTGATGCTGTGGAACCAGTCCCCAGAAGACCCAACAAATTTCTCTCAGCCCCCAAAGAGAAAGAGTTCTTGACCAAAGGTGTGCCTGTAGATGCCATGGTGGTGGCGGCAGCCACAAAGAAGAAACTAGCAGAGACTTCTACATCTTTCCATCCACCGAACAAGGAGTCTCGGATGATGGATAGATACGGGAAGCGTATCTTCTCTTCAGTGGCTTTTACTCTCAGATTGCTGAATTACTTCACACATTTTACTAGGCTTCAAAGAGATCTCCTAAAGGAGCTAAAAGATACTCTCCAAGGTGCATCAACTGAAGGAGTCCCTGAGAAAGTTACTGCTCAGTTGTCCACCTTAAACTCCTTTGTTAACTCCTCCATGATGCTGATCTCCTATGCAGCAGATGGAGTGAGTAGGGCAGCTGGTTCAGGGGTTTCCCTTAGGAGACACTCCTGGATGTGCTTATGTAATTTGGTGGAGCCCTTCAAATCTACTTTTACCAACGCCCTCTTCGACGGTTCCTTTTTGTTTGGAACAAAGGTAAAAGATACACTCACCAGGTGCGAACAGGAAGGGAAAACTCTCTCTGCCGTGGGAGTACGTTTTATCGCCCCTTCTAGACCATACCCCAAGGGTCAGAGAGGTGGAAACGTGGTTCAAGAAATCCCAGAGATTTTTCCCGGACGCACAGGGGGATTCCTCCTTCAGAGGCAGGGGAGGAGGAGCTAATGGTAGACGTCACCCTAGAGGCAGAGGGGGTCCACAAAACCGGGGAGGCCGTGATTCCTTTCATGGCCGTCCCTATCACCGCTCCTGATGTGGAGCCCGGCTGTGCTTCTCTGGAGCCAGTCAGGGGTCGCTTATCTTTGTATCCAGAAGCCTGGCTCAACATAACCCAAGACAAGTGGGTACAAAGAATAATCACCAGAGGATACTCCATAGCCTTCTTTCTTCCACCCCATACCCCCAAGAAGATCCCAGATGTTCCACCCAATCACAACCATAGAAGTTCAAAAGTTGCTTTCAAAGACAGTCATCCAAACCATCCCCGCAGACCAAATAGGATTTGGAACTTACTCCAGATTCTTTTTAGTGCCAAAATGAACAGGGGACTGGAGTCCTATTTGTGGACCTCAGCAAACTAAACAAGTCAGTAAAGAAGTTCCGATTGGTAACCCTTCAGTCTATACTCCCTCTATTAGGGAAAGACAATTGGATGTGCTCTATAGACCTCCAAAATGCGTACTACCACATCAAAATGGACAGAGAATGGAAGAGTCATCTACGCTTCCGGCTGGGAGCCAGTCATTACCAATTTCGTGCTCTGCCCTTTGGTCTCACCACAGCCCCCAGGGTGTTCACCAAATGTATGGCGGTAGTGACAGCTCACTTGAGACGTCGTGGATTCCAAGTGTTTCTGTACCTGGATGACTGGCTCCTGACCGCCACCACCAGGCACCTGTTCCTACAAGCCAGGGATTCAACCATCCAGCTCTGTACCCAGCTAGGAATTATGATAAATTGGTAAAAGTCTGCCTTGTCGCCCTCTCAATTTGTGACTTTTATAGGCACAGAAATAGACACAGTCGCCATGATTGCTCATCTTCCTGCAAACAGAATTCAAAATCTCAGACAACAGATATACAGCTTACTACCTCAATAAAAGGTCAAGGCCAAGACAGTGCTGAAACTGGGACCATGGTTTCTACCATAACTCTAGTTCCACTAGCCAGATTGCATATGCAAATTCTTGATTGGTTACTTTTTTCCCAGTGGTCTCTTCAACAACTGCCTCTGTCTCATCATATTCTCATAACAGAATCTTGCAAAAAGGACCTTCGTTGGTGGATTCAGCCCAATTAACTGATGACAGAAACACCCTTCCTTCCTTGCTAGCCTGTTGCTACTGTGACTGTGGATGCCTCCCAGATAGGGTGGGTGGGGGGCATTATCTAGGCAGGTCTGACCAAGGCACATGGCAAGACCATGAGGCTCACTTGCATATCAGTGTCCTAGAGATGAGAGCAATGCTACTAGCATTGTAAGCACTTCATGACTTTCTTCCTCTAGGGACGATAGCAATCCATTTGGACAATATGTCAGTGGTATGGTATCTAAACAAGCAAGGAGGAACCAGATCTTACCCCCTATGTCAAGAAGCTCTTCGTGTTTGGCAGTGGGCGATATCTTCCCTGCGTTTTCTAGTAGCAACACATGTTCCGGGGACAACCAGTGTGATAGCTGACAAGCTCAGCAGGGCAATCTTGATGCCGTACGAATGGTCTCTGAATCAGAAAGTAGCGGAACAGATCTTCTGCAATTGGGGACAGCCTTGTTGTGCCAAATGCAGCAGCTTCTTCTTCCTTAGTCCCCCTCCAGGGGACTCACCGAGAGATGCACTTGTACACAATTGGCCTCTGGGTCTTCTTTATGCATTTCCCCCCTTTCTGCTCGTATCGAAAGTAATCCAGAAAGCAAAGTCCTTGGGAAGAAAAATGATTCTGATCACTCCTTACTGGCCTCGTCAGATTTGGTTCCCCTTTCCCTGGCCTCATCTCCTAGACGATCCGTGGACTCTGCAGCCAGTTCCAGACCTCTTGACACACATGTCAGGTTCCCTTCACCCCTGCCTCCACACCCTCAACTTGACAGCATGGCTGCTCCACTTCCATCCCTAGTCAGGCTTCATGATTTTTCACTTGCAGTGACCCATATCCTCACGTCTTCCCACAAACCTTCCATGAGGAAATTATATGCTAGCAAATGGAGAAGATTTTCTATCTGGGCAAAAGAGAAAAATGTAGATCCTTACACAGCATCCATCCCCTTGGTGTCAGAATTCCTAACTGAACTTTTTCATCAGGGATCAGCTGCTGCTACAATTAAAGTTCAACTGGAAGCGATATTCAATTTTCATTTCTGACAATATGAGCCTAATCTGATGGCTCACAGATTGTGTAAAACTTTCCTTAAAGGCACTACCTTGCTGAGACCTCCCTTTTAGGAACCTGTATCTCCTTGGGATCTAAATTTCGTTCTGTACAAACTAACTTCCCTGCCTTTTGAACCTGTGCATTCATGTGAACTGAAGTTTCTGTCTTGGAAGACCATTTTTCTAGTAGCTATTACATCCTCTAGAAGGATCTCAGAGTTGCAAGCACTGTAAGTCAAACTTCCTTACTTGATTCTTCATAGAGACAGTTTCTCTTCATACAAACCCTTCCTTCATCCCCAAAGTTTGCTTTCAGTCTAATTTGAATCAAACTATCAAACCACCTGTATTTTTGCTAATCATTCAAACAGTGCAGAATATAAATTTCATCAACTTGATGTTCACAGACAGTTATGGTTCTACCTACATAGAACTAAAGAACTTAGAAAATCAGACCAATTGTTCGTATCCTTTTCTGAAACTAGGATAGGTCTGCCACTCTCTAAATTAACTCTATCTAATTGGATTTCCAGCTGTATCTCTTTTATCTACTCTTCCAATGGAAAGAACCTTCTGTTTAAAATTAAGGCTCATTCCACAAGATCCCTATCCACATCTGCTGCCTTTCAAGCCAAAGTTCTAATTGACAGTATTTGTGCAGCAGCAACTTTGGCTACCCCTCATACCTTTATTACTCATTACAAATTGGACTTGACATCAAGGGGTAGAGCCTCCTTTGGTTCCACGGTTCTTGGGAGTATATTCCCATGAGCCACCAGAGAAAATGGTGCTAGGGACGCTGTCCCATATGTAAGAATGAAGACGAGTTAGGACTATAGGACATAAAGAAGTTATGTACTCAACATAACGTTCCATGTTTTTAGTCCATCTCGCCCATCATTCTTATGAACCTACCCCCGTCCATGTATTCTTGGAGGATCTGGAAACAGGATAGTATTGACTTTGGTAAGGTGGAGACCTTTCATCTTTGTTGTTCCTTGTGGATCACCTTTCTATCACTTTTATAGTCAGCAGCAAACAAGATCTGGTGATTCTTACTAGTGCACTATGGGATACCTACCTTGCCATGAGCCAACTAAGAGACTTTGAGCTTTGTAATCGTCCGAGTCCGAACCCATATGGAAGAATGAAGGGCGAGATGGACTATAAACATGGAACATTATGGTGAATATATGACTTCTTTTTATTTGCAGTTCTAAAAAGGCTTTTTTAATTAGCCAGTGATAGCTTGTGCTTAAAACTCTTGACATGAATTACAGCAGTGTTTGGACATGCTGACTGCCAGGATAAGATTGAAATGCAATTCTAAACCTGTTGCCTTGTATGGTAAATTGATAATTATTTAAGTGTGCCAGAATGATTACTTACCACACATATACGATGGACAATAATTTTGCCTGGGCTGTTGAGCAGAGGTCAAATGGCTTGCCTTAAGAAACTTGTATAATGGCATGATAATGCAAAAGTACAATGAAACACTTAATTTTCCTACTGTATAAAGTATTGTACATTAGTTCACATTATGCAATTTATGAATTTTAGTCACATAGCGGGGAACAGAATGTCATTCTTCCCTCATGGGTTTCAGTCCTAATGTACTTTGTAGGAATTTGCATTGCCTTTATCAGTAGATGCACTGTAAGTCTCATCTAGTAAAAGGATTATTACACTGCCTGTTGAAATAATTTTGGTTTGATAATGCTTTTGTAATAGGTTCATAGGTGGTTTCTGGGCTATTGACCTGAAGGTCTTTATATGCCTAGCCATAAGTACCCAGTATAATACTAGAGAAACCCAATATAAACGATCTTGTCTAAACTCGAGATCGTAAGAATGACTACCCATATTTAGGAGGGTCATAGGTGAAATCCCCAGCAGGAATTTACAGTTTCCCATCCAGTCTTCCAGGCAGTGCTTAAAGAGGGTCATGGAGGGGCTTTGTTTGATGTGAACTGGTAGCCTAGTCCAGAGGAGTGGCAACCTCTGAGAGACATATCTGTCTCTTTAGCAGGTCCTATTTATGTCACAGGCCAGATTAGGGTCCCTGGAGCGGGTGATTCTTGTCCTATTTGACTTGTGGATGTACAGCATTTCCATTATGTTTGGATCTGAGATTGCTCTGCAGACCATGCACAAATCTTCTCTTTCTGCATGCTACTGAGTACAGTGACAGTGACTTTAGTCTTTTAGTGTACGACGTGCTGGAGAACCTAAATTTTCTTAGTTAGAAATCTCTGAGGTTTGTCAAGTTGCTGCAGATGCCTGGTAAGGAACATACCAAAGGGAGCATTGTAGTCAATTATTGGACTGATGAGGGTTGAGTGCAGGGGTTTTATGACCTATTTCCCCTTTGAAGCAATGCCATTGGTAATGAGATGTCCAATGTAGAATGCCTCCCTTACCACAGCAGACACATGGTGGTCAAAGTTTAGGCTACAGTCAACTTATGTTCCCAAGTCTCTCACTACTGAGTTGTTACTCACGGTATTATTATTTATTTGATAGTCTGCATGGATATTGTTTTTATCAAAGGGGAAGATAATGCATTTTTTTTGCATTGAGTTTGAGTCCATGGCTTTGTCACCAATCACTGGTTTGTGTAAGTTCCTCTTGAAATATATTGACGTTGTTTGGGGATTCAATGATTGCACCTAATTTGCAGTCATCAGCAAACTTAGTCAGCCACAGCCCCTCTGTTTTGGCCTGAAATTCCGAGAAGTATATTCCAAATAATAGGGGGCCCAGCACTGACCTCTGTGGAACCCCACTGGTGACAGTTCTGGTGGATGAGGCAAGTCCCCAACTTTGACTGAGTGTGATCTGTCAGTGAACCAGTTAGCAAGCAACTCACCTGATGACATAAGGGTTGATATTCAACTGGAGAAGTTTATCAATGACACCCAAATGTGGGATTGTGTTGAAGGCCTTGGCTGAGTCAAGGTAGGCTGTATGCACAGATTTGCCTTTGTCTATGGCTCTGGTGACTTTTTTGAAAAAGTCCTCCAGGTTTAACAGGCATGATCTGCCTTTGACAAAACCAAACTGTGTCAGATCCAGGGTTTGGAGGTCACCTATATCCTTATTTATAAGGTTAATGATGATTTGTTCCATGGCCTTACAGATAAGGCTAGTTAGGTTTATGGGTCTGTAGTTTCCAGGGTCTGTTGCTGTACCCCCTCTATGAAGGTGGATGACGGCTCTTATTTTCCATTCAGCAGGGACAAAATCAGTACTCAGGCTTAGTTGAGAGTACCTAATGGAGTTGCTAACTCATGTTTTAGACCATTTAAAATGTAACCTGGGATGCCATCCAGTCCCATTGAAGCTGTGTTTTTGGCCTTGAAGAGAGCATTATTGACTTGCTCTTTGGTGATGCAAGGTGGGGGAGATGTAGAGGGAATGCTTTGTGGAATGTTTGGAGGAGACATGTGGTGAAAGTTTTGCCAAACCTGTCAGCTAGTAGGTTAACTATTTTTGCAGGATCAGTGAGTGTGATTCAATCCACAGCTAGTTCAGCACACATCTGGATCCTACATTTTAGGTTATGGATATAGCTGAAGAATGCCTTATGGTTATCCTTAGCTATGGTTGCTACATTTTTTGCGAAGTTGCCCTTAGAGGATTTTACAATTGTCTTGTTTGTTCAAGCAGAGGAGGGTGTTTTTCCAGTGCTGGGACCTCTAATTTTTATTCTTAGGCAGCAACTTCTTTCTCTTGTTGCATAACTTATTAATGGTAGATGCCCACTAGGAAGGCTTGTTTTATTCTTGAGGATCTTGTTTTGATCCTATCAGGTACAGCTGTATCAATACATTTGTGTAAGTGCTTTTACAGGGCATTTGTATACCTTAGTGTAGTTGTCAATGTCATCTGTGGCAGCAGGAGCTTGGAAATTATTTATGCCATCCCTTGGGAAGGTGTAATTAGCTTTGGTGAAAATTTTAGCCTGATTTCACTTAAGAGGGGTTCAAGGTATTACAGCTACTTCAAATGTGACTGATTTGTGATCAGATTTAACCAGTGAGGGTCCTATACTTGAGGTGATGCAATGGTCACCCATGTTGGTGAGGAGCAGTTTGAGAATATTTGAGCCCCTTGTGGAATTGCATATTAGTTTTTCCAGGGCATCAGTGTTAACAATGTCCAGGAACCTTTTTGCGAGCATGTCGGTACTTGTATAAGTTTCCCAGTCAATGGAGGAATAGTTAAAATTGCCCATGACTAGAGTGGTTGTAATTTGATGGACTCAAGTAGGTCCAAATAAGCAGAGTGGGTATCTTGGTTCATTGAAGGGGGCCTGTAGCTAACAATGATTTGAGGGAGGGTTTTACCCGCAGTTAGTTGAATTTGGAGTAACTCCATGGAGTTTTCCTGTCTAACCAGTCTAGAGGTGTATTTATTTTTGATGAAGCTAGATACTCCTCCTCCTTTGGTTCTCACATGTTCATTTTGTGGTCTGAAAGTGTGGAAGGCATTGTAGCTTTGCAAGGCTGGGTTACTGTTTGTGGCCCTAAACCAACTTTCTGTGACTGCACAGACATCAACAGCCTGCAGGGAGAAGTGCTTCCAGAGTGCAGTTTATGATTTAAACTGTTAGCGTTTAGCAGCATAACCTTTAATTTATTTGTGAGTGATATTTTCACGTCGGAAATTTTGTTCTTGAGACCTTGCCTAAAAAAGGCACTATGGGGGAGGTAAGTGCCTTAACCAATAACTGAACCCTAGAGGTGACAGGTGAAGATCATCTCTGGCAAAGCAGCATGGTCAATCAACCATGTCATCCCAGGCTGACAGGAACTGGATCCCCTTAGAATAACACCAGAAACTAAGCCAATTGTTGAAGTCAATCATTTTTGTTTATAATGTGGTATCATCCTAGGTGAGGGTAGAATGCTGTTCAAGGCTAAGGACATACCTGCCCCCTGGGACACATATTCATAGAGTTCAATCATGTCTCTCTTCATTTAGTCTGGTGAGGTACGTCTCAAGTCATTCACACAACATGAACTATGACGGAGTCATAACAGTACATGTTGTTGAGAGACTTGTATTCATGTGTGATCTGACGGATTCTGGCAATAGACAGCTGTTAGTAACTTTCTCCTTGTCCACCCTGGTGAGTGGGACATAATGTGTGATTCACAATAGACAAAAGTCAAATAAAACATCATGAAGATGACCAAAACTTCTTCTGTAGACACAGTAATCCAAAACGAAAAAAACAACAGTAGGGCTACCATGACTTGTAGCATAAAATTTAATGAAGTGTGCACAAGATAAGCACTTTCAGAAACAATTCCTTCATCAGATCCAACACAATGAAATACAAACTCTAAAGGTATACGTTTAAAGCTCAAAAGCACCAATAATCTCATGAGAACAATTAAAACCAATAAAATCATTGGCCTGATTGCATTAAACGATTACTAAAAGGCAATCTACAATGAAATACATTTTGAAATCTGCCCCATACTAGCAAACTAAAAATGTAAGCACAGATCTGTAGCATAGCAAAGAACAGTACTAACATATCAAAAAGAGTCTTGCATCATCCAAAACAGTAGGCATTAAACATCCTACCAACAAAATAACAAATATCTAATAAAACTATTCTTTAAACCGAAAACATACCTGCAAAATAAAAACATAAGTTTAAGAGGTTGCAGTTAACATAAGAGAAACACTGGAATATACCATTGTGTTATAGTCTGAGAGCTTTCAGAATAGGTTTCAAAGGGATGTAACCATTCAGACCATGGGGGATATCAGCTTGCAGATCAGCTATCCATTCGCCTCTTTCACCTCTGTGTTATTCCTGATGTCACCCCCCCCCCCAATAGTGGGCTTAATACTATCTTTCACCATAAAAACGAACTTATGATCCACAAATTCCTAAACATGCTGGAATAATGCATTGCTCTCCAGTCCATTCCTAATAGCGCCAACATGTTGTAAAATGCGCTGTTTCAACATCTAATTAGTCTTGGAAGCATAAAATGAGGTGCAGTGGTCACAGCTGGCTATATAGACCACTTGTCAATGCAAATGCTCTGGAACAAGGGACTGTAATGTCCTTGACATATTACTGACCGACATGGGTGGTCACTACACTGCCTCCTGTATGATGCCCTTGTTGGTAAGGTCAGACCATAACTCAGTCTCATTCGCAGTAACTATTGAACCCCACACCCCTAAAGGAGCAAATTAAACTAAGGAACTTCTCCGAAACAAACTACAGCCTACTAAGTGATGGTATAAAAAGTTTTATACTTTCTGCAGTCACAGGCAATAATGCCTCCTGTGCAGAGATTACACAAATGCCATGTATAATCATCTTAGCAACTATACATACTTGGCTGTACCTGACAAGATTAAAACCAGGCCCTCCCAAAAAAACAAGCCACCCTGGTGGACATCTAGTATAAACAGATTGTATAACAAAAGGAAGAAACTGATGTCCAAGAACAAGAAGCAACTGCCTCTGCAGAAAAAGAATTCTCTCTACAGACTGAACAAGCAAATCAGAAGTCTTGTAAAGTCCTCTAAAGCTAATCACGAAGATAAAATAGCATCCCTTGCCAAGGACAATGTCAAAGGAAAAAACTTCAAAGACCAATTCACGTTAAGTTCAAGCAAGGCACCCTTTATTACTTGCAGCAAGGAGACAAAGCATGTAGGCACAGAATTTGTCTGAATCATTAATGATTATTATGTTATACAGTTCTCTTCCTGTCACACAGAAAATGTTACCATTCTATTGCTGACGTAGTTAGACACAGCTTTCTGTATGTTCTACAGAATATGTTGCTAGACTTATTGCTGACCAAGTTAAATTATTTGCTGTTCTGCAAAACATTTTGAGAAAAACAACCTGGCCTTGGGTTTATGTCAGTCCATTTCAACTTTTCAATTCTTCTATTGTACTGTTCTAATACATGTGTTACATTTTACCTAGATTCAAGGTACATTTCTATCTTTAGTACAAGTAATGCTGACTACGGTTTAAACTTTCAAGCATCTATTGTTTTCTCTATCAATAGCTTCTAGCAGCTGCATGTTTTCTCATGGCATAAGCAGAAATGAATATCCCTTTAAGTTTCATGACATTAGCAGAAATTAATTGTTTCTTGTTATTTTCGTGACATTAGCAGAAATAGAATGCTTCTTATTATTTTCATGACATTAGCAGAAATAGAATGCTTCTTGTTAAGTTTCTAATAACTGTGCAGATTCATGCAGTGTGAACAGAATAAATGTATTAACCCTTTTAAATCTCAAAATTTTAATACTTTTATTCTACTTTCAGGATAAGCATAAACAGTGTTTTCTTCCCCTAACCTCTTCCTACTCAGGATTTGCAGTCAAGAGAGTCATTCAGTTTAAACTTACGAAAGCATTTTCAGTTTTTTAGCAATTCTTCAAGTTCAGCACCTTGGTATAAGGTTTCTGAAACTGACATGTCTATAAAGTCTTTAATCGGTCTTTTCATGCAGGGGATGCAGCAGCAGCACACACATACCACCAGTAGGATCATTCCTACACAGATGGCAATCAGGATGTTCATCAGGATACTGCCCCACCCCCCAAACAATCTCTGGAAAAAGTCCATCAATGGATTTGCTCCTGGTTTGGTCATAGCTGACACCTGCTGAATTACCTCAAGATGATTGTCTATCTCGTGTTTGTGGTCAGGAATATACAAACAGCACTCCTCCTGGATTAAAGCGCACGTACCTCCTCTCTCCGCTAGGGTGAAGTCAAGAGCCATGCGGTTTTAAAGCACTACAGTTCTCTTGGCAGTCAGTTCATCAGTCACCAATTCTAGGGCAGAAAAGGTTGCATTGCTCATTATTTCGAGAAGTTTAGACAATTTTCTCAATTCCCAGATTGATTTCTTTGCTCCATGTGCTGGCAGTACACCTGCCCACGAGATGATGGTATCACCCAAGTCCATATGTGACATTTCATTTTTCCCTAAGCCCACAGCATGATGGTTTTTCCAGCCTGCATTGATTTGCCCCACTGGATTGACAGGCTTCTTGATTTCTCGTCGAACATTCCGAATTTTCCCCTGAGGTAAAACTGCTGTGTGTCGTATGGCCGGAACCAGGTACCCCAAATAACAATTGCTGGACCAATTCTCAGGTAACCACTTATATGCTTTCATACCACATACAAAGTAACAGTCTTCTACTTTGGTAGTAACCTTACTATGTCCTGGCTCTGGATGAAACATTTTTTTGTCTATCATAGACAGTTGTCTATAAAGGTCAGCATTATGTTTTACTTCATCAGTTGTCCTATGCATCAGTTCAACAAATGAATCATAGCTTGTGTTGCAATAGGATCCTGTGTTATCAGTTTTATTGTAGCATCTATAGGGAACAGTCACATTTCAATTGCTCCAACCCACCTGAACTGTATCATTTTTGTAAAAACACACAGTCCCCTTCTGTCGAACAGACAAGTGCAATGCTACTTTATCTTGTGATGTGACATCTGATGTATCGTAGACTAAGTTTTCCCAGGTCTTGTTGGCTCCTAGGGGGACTGAAGTTAGCAATAACCCCCCCGTATGCTGTTGGCAAAGCTGTGCAAATCCAGAAATTCGAAAAGGTCTCAGCATACACATATTTGATTGCCTGGTAAGTGTTGAAGTTTGGGTACCACTCTGTGTACAACTCTGCATGCTTGTTTAGTCCAGTTTGTGTGGCTGAGAAAAGAAATGGCCACAACAAAAAGATTGTTGTCACTAGTACAGTCAATAGGATGGTTATGCAATACTTCTGAGGAAACGGTTGTTCTGCATTTCTATTTTCTCCGACTCTTCCGAATAGGTACATTTGGATCTTACTGAATTCTGTCATCTTTATTTCAGACACGTGTTCTTACTCTCTGCCCTAATAGGACCTTCAGCACCGATGGTTTCTTAACTGGGGTTGAGACGGATCAGTCCTATTGATCTGACCCCCCTTTGTAGCCAGACTTTGTGCTGAGGGCCCCGATGGAGAAGTAAGATTTTTGTCCAGTTCAAAGTTCTTAACTAGTTTGCAGTGCGTCAGGTGGATCCACGAAGCTCGCTCTGCTATCTTGACTGCAGTGGGTGTTGAAAGAAACACCTGGTAGGGACCTTCCCACCTCGGCAACAACCAATTCTTCTTCTTTATAACTTTTATCCACACCCAGTCTCCAGGTGTCACTGCCACTTCTGATGTCTCGGTTTGTTTTCTATCTGAAACAGAATTTGACTGCAACAGATGTTTAGAATTCATTAATTTCCTCATATATTCAGCTAGTGTGAAATCAGCTTCCTGGTCTGATGACATGAGAAGTTTCCACTGGGGTGTATAATAAGCCTTTCCAAATAACTTTTCAGAAGGAGTCAATCCTTTTGCTGTATTGTTTTCTATCTGAAACAGAATTTGACTGCAACAGATGTTTAGAATTCATTAATTTCCTCATATATTCAGCTAGTGTGAAATCAGCTTCCTGGTCTGATGACATGAGAAGTTTCCACTGGGGTGTATAATAAGCCTTTCCAAATAACTTTTCAGAAGGAGTCAATCCTTTTGCTGTAGGGACAGTTCTCATGTTCAACAGTGCCAGCGGTAAACAGTATAACCAGTTTTTCCCTGTCTCAGCTATCAATTTTCTCAATTTGTTTTTTAATATACCATTATGCCTTTCAATTAGCCCTGCAGCTTGTGGATGGTATGCACAATGATTTTTTAAAGAAATACCAAAATGCTTACTTAACTGCTGTATGGTTTGATTTACAAAGTGTGTACCATTGTCACTGTAGATCCTTTCCGGAATGCCAAATCTAGGAATGATTTCTTTGACAAGTACTTTTGCCACCATAGCTGCATCTGGATTTTTGATTGGAAAGGCTTCCACCCACCTGGAAAACATATCTACAATGACAAGACAATACTTCTTATTTTCACATTTGTTCAATTCTATGAAATCCATACAGATAGTGTGAAACCGATATGGTGGTATAGGGAAACTCCCTTGCTTGGGCTTTAACGCCCCCTGTGCATGATGTTTGTTACAAATCTGACACGTCAAACAAAATTTTTTAGAGTAGTTTGTAAATCCGTACGTTGTGAATACCTGGTTCACCAGCTGTACCATCCCCCCTGTTGAGACATGGCACTGCCCATGGCTCAACAAAGCTGCATACCTAAACAAATTAGATGGTAGTATCAGTTTCCCTTCTCTAGAGATGTACAGCCCCTTTTCGAGAATTGCTCCTCATTTTATCCATCGTTGTTTTTCAGCTTGCGTAGTGAGTGTCTGCATTGTTTTTAACATTTCTAAATCTAAAATCTCAGAGGGTTGTAGTTCCTCATTTAAAAGAAATACTTCTGTAGCTGCTTGTTTTGCAGCTGTATCAGCTCTCGCATTACCTTTTGAAATCCTATCTTGTTGCTTAGTGTGAGCTGTGCATTTACAAATGGCTACTTTCTGAGGTAGCTGAATAGATTCTAAAAGATCTAAAATAAACTGTGCATGATTGTTAGGTTTGCCAGTAGATGTTATCATTCCCCGGTTTTTCCATTGTTGCGCAAAAACATGTACAGTAGAAAAAGCGTACTGGCCGTCAGTAAAAATGTTTACACATTTACCCTTTGCTAAGGTACATGTCCGTGTCAGGGCGATCAATTCTGCTGCCTGTGCAGATAAGTTGTGTGGTAAAGGTTTTGCTTCTATAATCTCAGTATCAGAAACTACTGCATATCCTACTAGGTTTTGTCCTGCAGGTCCCCTTTTGCACGAGCCATCCAAGTAGTATGTCACCTCGGCATCATCCAAGGGGACATCCGTGAGATCTTTTCTAGGTAGTGTCTTTTGCTCAATTACCTGCAGGCAGTGGTGCGGTGTGCCATCTGCAGGAGTCGGGAGCAGAGTAGATGGGTTCAAAGTCGTGCATCACTCAATTGTCATGTGAGGTTGGCTCAACAATATACTCATACAGGAAAGATGCCAAGCAGGGGAAAGATATGCCACCTTTTCTTGTAGTAAAATAATCGTGACTGCATGAGGTACTCTCAAAGTGAGAGGGTGGAATAAGACTACTGAGGCCGAAGCCTGTATTGCCATTGCAGCTGCAACTACTGCTTGTACACAGTGGGGTAAGGATCGTGCCACTGGGTCTAGTTGTGATGAATAGTAAGCAATGGGGCATTGCTTATCCCCATGCTGCTGTGTTAGTAGTGATATCATGTAACCCTGCTTACAATCTACAGTTTGGAAAAAACATTTATGATAGTTTGACAATCCCAGAACTAATGAGGATGCTGTTAACTGCTTCAGTTTACAGAAAGCAGATTCTGCCTCTGGTGTCCATTGTAACAAATCCTGCGCTGCCATAGGCTTCTTATATATAAGGTCAGTTAGCGGTGCAGATTCCAAAGCATAGTTTGGAATCCAGCTCCGGCAAAAATTAGTTGTACCTAGGAAGGACATCATTTCCTTCTTGGTAGTGGGTTTTGCTGCTTGCAAAATTGCTATTTTTCTGTCCTCATCTAATGTTCTGCCTTCCTTGGATATTACATATCCTAGGTATTTGACTTGTTTTTTCCAAAGCTGCAGTTTACTTTTATTTACCTTATGTCCTTCAGCAGCTAAAAATTGTAGAAGTGCTATGGTATCTTCTCTACAATCCTGCTGGGTGGGGGCTGCCAACAAGATGTCATCAACATAAAGTAAAATCTGACTGCCTCTTGGTGGGGTGAATCCTGCCAAGTTGCTTGCCATTTCTTGTGAGAATATCATTGGACTTTCACAGTATCCCTGTGGTAGTCACGTATATGTATACCTTTTTCCCTGAAATGTGAATGCAAACCAATACTGGCTATCAGGGTGTATTGGTATCAAAAAGAATGCATTGCTGATGTCTACCACAGAAAAATACTTCTGTTGAGGTTTTAAATCATTCAACAGGGTGTGTGGGTCTGGCACCGTAGGTGCCCTTGATATTACTGCATCATTTACAGCTTGTAAATCTATAACCATATGCCATTCTCCATTTGCTTTTTTGACTGGAAATAAGGGTGTGTTACATGGTGAATTGGGAGATTCTGCTAGTATCCCTCCTTTAAGTAAGGCTGCTATAATAGGCTTTATCCCTGCCTCTGCATCTTTTCTTAAGGGATACTGTCTTTTTTGTGGTCTGAATGCTGATTTTGGCGTGATAGTAACTGGTCCCGCTGTACGAATAAGTCCTACATCTGATTTTCCTGTTGACTCTGGTATATTTTGTAAGGCAGTTTCTTCCTCCTTTAACAGGAGTGTCAATCAGCTGTCCTCGCCAGACTGCAAGTGCACAGCTGGGTTGGTCTGAGTTATCCAATTTAACTTCTGTATTTGTATTCCCTGTTCTGACAGTTCTAGTTCTGTCTGTTTCTCCCATCCCATGACTTTTTCTCCTAGGTCTGCCCACTCTATATTTCTGTTTTTGGTTAAGCTAACATGTGGTAATCGATTAGATTTATAAAGTGTAAAGAACTCCTGGGGCAATGAACAACTGGCTACACTGTTCCCTTCTGTGTCCCAGTACAGGTTACGCAATATCAATCTGTTTGCATGATTTTTAAACAATTCTTGCTCATATTCCTTATCAGGTTCTGGTGTATTACAATAATACAGGGTACAGTGCAACAGTTGTTGCTTATCAGTGTCAAGGGAGGGGAACTTGCTGATGGCTACATTCATTAACTCTTCGGTTACAGTCCCTGGACCAGTTGTAACCAAGTCCTGGCTGTACCAATAAAACATTTCACCCTCCGATTGCACTGCAAAGGTATCAATTTGTCGCTGTGCTTCCATACCCTGCATGGTTGGGACCACTGCTATACCAAATAGCTGAATGAGGTCTCTGTCCAAGAGGTTTAATGGGCATTTTGCAGAAACATCAATTTTGCATTTTTGTGTCAATCCTGAAACCGGGTCAGTTATTGCAATGTCACGGGAGAGAGGCTCCCGATACAGCTGTCCATTAGCTGCTTTGATCAGTATGTAATCCGGTGTCTCTGTGTTTTCTGGTAGTTTGGAGGGATGTATCAGGGTTCGTGATGCCCCTGAGTCACACAAGAATTTGACTTCCCTCCCTTCTACCAAGAGTGTAACTTCTGGTTTTGTGTCTGCTAAATAGAGCTCCAAGCTCAATAAAGCTAGGTCTAATATTTCATCTTCTTCATTGTCACTAACTTCCTGCACTTCCTCTACTCCCTCTATCACATTCTCATTTGTCCCTTCTTCGCTAGCCCCTTCTAGTGATTCCTGACTACCATATAGTCAGTCCTCACCCTCCTTGTCTTCCGTTGTTGCCTTCTCGTTTTTCTTGCAATCCTTTGACAAATGTCCCTTTTTACCGCATTTAAAAGATTCTCCCCTTTTCTTTCGCCCTTCAAAGTCCTCTGATCGTTGATCAGATTGTTTGTTTCCTTGTGCATTTTTCTTGCCCTTTTTCCCAGACTGTACTATGTAAACTTCTGCTCCATCTTCTACAGAGAGTACTTGAGCTTTCTTTTTCTTTTTGCTATTAAAATGCCTTTCAGCATGCCTAGCATATTCAAATAATGACTGTAACCTGCTTGTACGATGATCTACCATGTGTTTTGTAATAAAACTGCTTATAGGTGCAATACTGCCCTTTAAAAATGCATTCTTTAACTGCTGTTCATATGGGAAATCTTGTGTTTGATCTTCCGGAACTTGCATTCCACAGTGGTTATTAAAACACTCTAATAGTCTGGCATAATATCCGTCAATAGTTTCACCTTCTTGTTGGATGCATTGATTAATGCAAGTCCAGTCTGCCCTAGGTTTCCATTTTTCAGAGATGCGGTCTGTAAGACCTTTTACTGTTGTCTAATTCTGCACTGCTATGTGGGAGGGGTCTTTGTGCAGCGTCACGGGGATTCCAGTTCCCACTAATCATATACCAATCTGGCCCTACAATTTGTCTAACTACCCTTTCTACCTCTTCTCCGTTTAAATTATAACTCAGCCTCATTCCTTGTAAATCTTCTGAGAATTTTCTGAAATTAACCTTTGGATGGGGGATTCCCTCAGTGTCTTTCCGGATATCTTCTGGAGTCCAAGGTCTATATACTAAAATAGTTGGGTCCTGATTGTCTTGACCTGCCTGAGGGTTGGGTACTTCTATAAGTGGACATATTTCTTCTTCTTTACTTATAGATCATGAATTTTTAACCATCTGCCATAACTCGATGCCTTCATCTGAGTTACCTGCCTTTGTTCGGGACCTGGTCTCGATGGGATCTCTAATTTTAAATGGTTTTATTTTCATAATGTCTCTATTTTCAGTGACCACAGGATATCGTGGGGGTGGACTAACCTGTTCACTTGCTTCATATTCCGGTAAGGGAGGCGGAGGTGCTGATGCTATTACTAAGTTATTATCCTCCTTATCTAAAAACATTGCTTTTGAATTTTTGTTCTTTTGTTCCCTACGGTTTACTTCCTCAATCCACCTGTGTGCCTGAGGAATTCCTAATTTACGTTGCTTTTTTACCTGACCTTTGGAATCGGTTTTGAGCTGTTTGACAAGTTTGATAAGCGAGGATTTTTCTAATTTTCCGTCGAATTCGTAATTATTAACCCATTTTGAATAATATTTAATATTGTCGGCGCGCTGCGACTGCATGTATTTTGCGACTTCTGTTAACGGTGGATTTTGGGGTCTTTTTGTGCAGTTATTACCCATTTTGTTCTACCCTTTTGATCGTTACGTAACTTTTCTTAAATGTTTTTAACGTGGTACCACGGATTTTGTTATAGTCTCTTCAGAATGACTGCCTACTTATTCTGTTTCTCCTGATCTATGACAAGACAGTAATCTTTTTTGTCCCTGACTTGTAAGAAAAATATCTAGTCCCTGATCTAAAACAGAAAACAGAAAAAAAGTAGATTCACCTTACCTGAGTCCACGTGATTGATCACCAATTCGTGGAGACCCGTCCTTCAGTCGCAGATCAGGAAGTGGCTGGCCTCTTTTGAACGACAATTCAGTCGGAGGGCTTTTCAAATAAGAAGAACCGATTTGGTTTCTTCCCCGTACGGTTTCAACCACCTGGCCCGTCTGATCCGAGGTGAAGAGAGGGTTCCTGTCCGAAGGACCGATCTGTCAAAGGAAAAAACTTCAAAGACCAATTCACGTTAGGTTCAAGCAAGGAACCTTTTATTACTTGCAGCAAGGAGACAAAGCATGTAGGCGCATGATTTGTCTGAATCATTAATGATTAGTATGTTATACTTGTACAGTTCTCTTCCTGTCACACAGAAAATGTTACCATTCTATTGCTGACGTAGTTAGACACAGCTTTCTGTATGTTCTACAGAATATGTTGCTAGACTTATTGCTGACCAAGTTAAATTATTTGCTGTTCAACAAAACATTTTGAGAAAAACAACCTGGCCTTGGGTTTATGTCAGTCCATTTCAACTTTTTAATTCTTCCATTGTACTGTATTAATATATGTGTTACATTTTACCTAGATTTAAGGTACATTTCTAGCTTTAGTACAAGTAATGCTGACTACGGTTTAAACTTTCAAGCATCTATTGTTTTCTGTATCAATGGCTTCTAGCAGCTGCATGTTTTCTCATGGCATAAGCAGAAAAGAATATCCCTTTGTTAAGTTTCATGACATTAGCAGAAATGAATTATCTCTTGTTATTTTCATGACATTAGCAGAAATAGAATGCTTCTTCTTATTTTCATGACATTAGCAGAAATAGAATGCTTCTTGTTAAGTTTCTAATAGCTGTGCAGATTCATGCAGTGTGAACAGAATAAATGTATTAACCCTTTTAAATCTCAAATGCACTAAGCATGCATATTACTATTACATATTTTTCTAACAGACAATCATAAGTTATTCTTTGACTACATCCCAAATCTAAAAAGGAGTACTCATCTATGTGCCAAATTGGTAGTAGATGGCACCACTCACACTATACCAGAGGAAATTGCCAACCTGCTAGCTGATGGATTTGGTGCAAACTTCACCACCCTATCCCCACTAGCCATACCCCAAAGCATACCTGACACCAGTTCTGTACCTAGTATCTCTAGAGTTTGTTATATCTGCGCTTTCCAAGGCCAAAAACACAACCTCAATGGCACCAGATAACATACCAGGTTGCTTACTAAGCAATCAAAAACAAGACCTAGCTGACCCACGTGCCATTCTTTTTAACCATAAACTGAGAACTGGTTTTGTACCAGCAGAATGGAGAATGGCAACAGTAATCACCTTGCATAAAGAGGGGCCTTCAACCAGCCTTGGGAACTGTAGACCCATAAATCTAAAAAGCCTCATCTGCAAGCCCATGGAAAGGATCATCATGGACTTTATCAACGAGGACACAGGTGACTTCAAACTCCAGACCCAACCCAGATTGGCTTCATTAAGGGTAGGTTGTGCTTATTGAACCTGGTAGACTTCTTTGAGAAAGTCACCAAAGCCCTGGATGAAGGTAAGACAGTGCATACTACCTATCTGGACCTAGCCAAAGCCTTTGATGCAATCCCCCACTCAGGTATCATTGAAAAACTCTCCCAGCTAGGTGTTAACCCTTATATCACTATATGGATAGCTAATTAGCTCACCAAGAAAACACATACTGTCAGAGTTGGTGACTTTTACCAGCAGACCCATCACCAGTGGTGTACCTGAAGGATCTGTACTGGGCCCTTTGTTATTTAGAATCAATTTCTCAGAAGTCCAGGCTAAAGTAGACATCCTTTGGCTTACTAAGTTCACAGCCTTTGGCTTACTAAGTTATTTGATGATGTAAACTAGGGACAATCATTTAGTTCCCCAGTGGTATTAACCCATTACAGGAGGGGCTAACATAAAGAAATGACTGGTGCCAAACTCACTGTCTAAAACTAAATGCAAAAAAGTACACTATTATCCCATTTGGCAAAGAAGAATTCCCCCCAATTACAGTATTGACAGCATTCCTTTAAGTTCAAACCCAGTGGTGCAAGATCTTGGGACACAGATCGACAGCAATCTGAACTTTAACCGCCAGGTTTCCACTGTGGTAAGGGAAGGCTTCTACATTGCGCATCTCATAAGTAAAGGCATCGCATCCAAGTCTAAGGATGTTATAACCCCACTTTACTTGACGCTAATCAGGCCATTAATAGAGTACAATGCTCTCTTCTGCGTTTATCTCACCACAACTGGAGACACTAAAGAGATTTCTCACTAAGATTATACAGGGCCTCCAAATCATGACCTACGTGGATAAAGTGAAAGCCCTGGCACTGTACTGTGCATTATATAAGCTACTGAGAGGTTACTTTTGCCTGGCCTACAGGGCAGTCTGTGACCCTGACCTGACAGAAATGCTGCACATCCACAAATCAAATGACACTAGAGTCAGTCTTTCTAGGGATCTCAACCTTGCCAGTGACATTAACAGAATATGCTGGAGAGACAGGTATGTCTCCCAGAGATTGCTGCTGCTCTGGAATAAACTTCCAATTCATGTGAAGCAGAGCTCCTCAATGACGCTATTCAAGTGCAACTTGGACAAATGGATGGGTAACCACAAATTCACCCCAGGGGTGTCACCCATGTCCCTCATGGACAGGGGTAGTCGGTTCTGATTTGTAAAGTATATCCATCTAACCAAAGACAATTGGGACAAACCAGGATTAATATGGTTAGGTTTATAAAGGCTCTAGGGCCGCTAGCCTAATAACCTCCTATGAACCTATAAAGATAGTTGTTTGGAAACTACAGTCAAGAATGCCATTCTGCCCCTGAGGATTAACCTGAATTTCTTGGTTTACATAGTAGGACACTGTCTTTCAATACATGCAGATTAAATCTCACCCATTATGCAGTAACAGAAATGTTGTCTTGCCTGATGAAATATTTATGATGTCACGATTCTGGAATTATGGAGATTTTTTCCCCACTGGAAGTGTTTACATGTATTTCTGTATGTATGTATGATTGTATGTATGTATGTATGTATTTATTTATTTATTTGCATTTGTTACCAGGATAGTCCACTGGGTCAAGCTGAGCTCATTTTCAGTGGAGGCCCAGGGAGAAAAGCTCCACAAGTAACATGAATACAATATAAAAAATACAAGGGATAAGCTAGTTTCTAAGTAGTACATTTTGATATACAGAGCATGCAAGATAAGTTTGTTAATAGATAATCAGTAGTGTTAACAAGTGCAGGAGTGCAACTAATTGGATCTTTTTTAGCAAATATAATTCAGTGAACATAACAGAATAGATACATTATCAGTTACTAACGCTCATTAATAAAGAGGTAGTAAGCTTTGGGTATGTTAAAGACTAGTACCACACAGGTTTTAGGAGAACTGGGGCAAAGAGAAAAAATAGGAGGAGGTAGAGTAATATAGAATGGAGAGATAAAGAGAGTGCAACAGATACAGGATGGGAGTGAAGGTAGTTAGTGGTAAAGGGTAAAAAAGTTAATGAGGAGTAGAGAGGTATACTTGAGGTGGGCTTAGAGTAATTTATTGGTGGAAAGTGAGGAAGTACTAGGTAATGGAGGGAGGAGGAGGCTGTATACAATTACAGGTCCAGGTGGAGCAGATATGTTTATGAAGAACAATTTTAAAGGAAATAGTATTTTGGGCAGTGCATATATTAAGGGGAAGACTGTTCCAAGTGTGAGCTATTGCCCAGGAGTATAGGAGTTGGCCAGCTGGTAGCTTGGATTTGTGGGCTTGCAATGGTTGTTGGTTTTCTGATCTCAGTGAGCTATTGGGATGGTAATGGGAAAATATGGTATTTAGGGCAGGTTAGTCCTGAGGTTTAGTTAATATTTTGTGTGTGATGGTTAGCTGGAGATAAGTGAGGTAGTGGGGAAGTTCAAGCCAGTTTAGTGTCTCTAGGGGGTATGCAGTGGTGTGTGAAAAGATGAGTGTTCATTGCAAATTTGGCTCTTTTGTTATAGCATATTTGTAGCTTATTTTTGAGTGACGACTGGAGGCTGGTTAGTAGTGGGGTACCATAGAGAAGTGAAGGTAAAAGGAAGGTGGAGACAAGTATTTGTTTAGTAGGGGGAGAAAGGAACTGATTGTGTTGGTATAGAAGGTCTAATTTTTTTGTGTTTTACTGATGTTGCTTTGAATGTGTGGGTCATATTTAAAATTTTCATCGATTATGACTCCCAGCAGTTTTGTGTGAGAGACTAGTTCAGTTCTTGTGTGGTTCAGGGATTGTATGTTAAATTGATGTTTGTTGATGGGAGTGTTTTACTTTGTAGTAAATATAAAAAGCTTTGTTTTATTGTGGTTTAAAGTCAAATGGTTATTGTGGAACCATGTCTCAATGGCGGTGAATGCTGCCTGGGTGATGTGTTTTAATTGTATAGGATTTTCAGTGGAGCAGATTATAGTAGAATCATCTGCGTACTGAATAAGAGGCTTTTGGTGAAATGAGGAGTGGAAGTTGTTGATAAAAATGTTAAACAGTAGGGGTCCTAATATAGATCCTTGAGGGACTGTAGTGAGGGACTCCTGTAGGGCTGTGGATAAAAGGGGAAGATGGAATGTTGCCATTTTATGGCAGGTTGTCTGTTGGATAGGCAGCTTTTAAACCAGTTCAGGGATGGAGTAGATAGTCCAGTGTAAGAAAGTCGGGGAAGAAGGAGAGAGTGAGAAATGGTATCAAAAGCTTTGGATAAGTCCAGGAATAGAGTGGAGACAATTTTCCCAGAGTCACAGGCTTTTTTAACTGTATCAGTAAAGGATAATATAGCATTGGAGGTACTGTGGGCTAGTCTAAAGCCATGTTGGGTCTGAGAAAGGATTTGATTGTTGAGAAGACAGTGTTGCAGCTGCATGTGTACACATTTTTCTAGGAGTTTAGAGATGGGGGCAGAATAGCTGTAGGGCAGAAGTTGGAAATATCACTTGAGGGTACCACCTTTGTTTAGAAGAATGATATATGCTTTTTTTCCCCCAGAGGTTGGGAACATAGGATTCATGGCGAGATCTGTTAATTATTATGCTGATGGAATAGGCAATACTTTCAGTGGAAATTTTTAGGTACTCTGTGGGCAAACTGTCTGCTGCATTGGAGCTTGGTTTGAGTTTTAGGAGTAGTTTTTTATGGTTGCTGTTGTGACAGTCTTGAGTGTGAATTCTGGGATGGAATAGGTAGCAGCTGTGTGAGTGTGTGCTTGGGGAGGGAGGCTGAGAATGATTATATATTGGGGGATTGGTTTGACCTAGAGTGTTTATGGTGAGGAGTGGAGGCTGTGGGAGATTATGCTGGGTAAGAGTAGATTGGCCAGGAATGTTTGATGTAGGGAATGGTTTTGAGAAACTGGTAGTAATATTTGCTATGTTGTCTATAAAGTAGGAGTTAGGGACTTGCTATTTGATCAGGAGTTTTGTCAGAGTGTGGGTAGGGGGTTGTTTTTGTACCTGGGTGTAGGAGGGAACCAGTAGTGGTCCAGAATTATTTGGGGTTGTCTTTATGGTTACTTTGTAGCTTTAAGTAATATTTTTTGTCTCTAGTTATATGTTTTTTTTACCTGGTTACTTAGTTGTTTGTACTTTAATAGATAAGAGTTTTTATTATGTTTATGCCATAGTTTCTGGGCTTTGTCCCTAGTTATCATCAGGTCTTTAGCCGATTTAGCCAACCATGACACATGATTAGCTTTTAACCTTTTTATTTAGGGGGTGCTAGGCTGTCTACTATTTCTAGAAAGGTTGTGGTAAAATGTTGTAGACCATCATCTAGGGATAGAGTTTCTAGTTTATGCCAGTTAATGCTTTTCAAGATCAGGTTGAAATTGGAGAGATTTCTGACATGTTTAGACAGATGATTTTTTTTGTAAGAGTGGGAGTAGCTTCAGTAACAAAAGCAAGAAGGTGATCATTTAATGCATTTGAGAGGGTACTGGCTGATGAGATTTTAGATGGCTCTGAGACTAATATCCAGTCCAAAGTTGAACCTTTGTTAGTTCTGTTGTTATATTTGGTAGGGGTGATGATAAGCTGGGTGAAGTTAAAACAGGTTTATATTAAGAGTTTGGGACTTTTGAAATTATGTTTGACTTGTTGATTTTTACTTTGCCAAGTATTATTGTTTCATTCTGTATGGTGTGGGAGACCCATGATAGTATTTCTTCACGAACTGGTACGTTATTACAAGGGAGAATATAGAGTACAATGATGCACAGGTTTTTAGAGTTGTTTATCTTTAGGAAGGAGACCAGGATTTCTGTTTTAGAGAAATCTATTAAAGGTATCAGGGAATAGGATGGCAACACCCCTCCTTTTTTTCTCTATCTGCTCTTATTACAGAGTAGTTAGGGGGTAGGAATACTGAGTTGCTTATATTTGGTTTTAGACAGGTTTTGGTGATGGCAGGGAAATCTGTTTTGTTTTGACAGAGACAGGCATGTAGATTGGCAGTTTTGTTGCAGATGCTTTGAAGATCGATTGTGGCTAATTATAGTGATTTAAAGCAATTTGTTGGGATGCTTTCTGTAGTGGGAATGGTGGGGATTGGACTTGGGTTGGAATGTATGTCGCCACAATTTATTAGTGTCAGGAGATTTGGAGGTTCCCTATTATATGATAGAAGACGCATTCTTAAGAATGCATCTTGATCAAACTTGAAAGCACGAAATGGAAAAATACTGAAACTGCATATAAGCAAATTCTTTCCCTGTGAAAGAATTCGCTTGGCCGGCTTTATTTTGCCATTTTTGTCACTGTAGTGCGATCTCAGAGTTGGTATATTTAAGTAGAGGGGGTGTGGGAAGCCCCCCACTTTATGTAATGTTTTAAAGTTTTGTTTTGTTTTTTTTTTCTTGGGAAAAAAATCGCTGTTTTAAGTGTTCAGGATTGTAAGCTTTCGCTTACATGGGGTCGATAAATCAGCTTTCGCTTCTTTAAGCATTCACTGATTTAATATAGAATCGATTTGGATGTAGGGATTGAGTGTGAGCAAGTAGCTTGGAATTGATGGTGTGCAGTAGGAGTGAGCAGGTAAAATTTGAATAGAGAGTGGTGTAAGTTGTTGGGAGGACATGGGATTTGTCACCAAGTAGTGGTGTTATATGGTACAGGCTTGGGTGTATTTTTGAGTAGCTTTTTGATGAGGTTTATAGGTTGCTAGTTTCTGGTGAGTGTTTGATGAAATTTATTCTGGAGTTTAATGAGGGGAGTTGTAATAAGAAGGTAAGTATTAGTATGGTATGAAAGAGAAATATAATGTAAGATATGGTGGAGCCCATGATGATTTTTTTTTGTATTAGGTGGTGCCCATCGTGATTATTTGTCCTAGACCTTTTCAGCATAGATGAAGTAATCCTTCACTGGAAAACAGTATAATGGCAGACTAAGACAGCAGAAGTAATCTCAAAGACTGATTTCCTAGCTGCATATAAGAGGCCAAATGCCACTTTTCCAAGACAGTTTATCAGGAAGAATCCAGGCATTTGTAATAACATTTGTCTGTACAAAACACATTCAAGAATGTCATTTTAACCTATGGATTTCAATACATTTCACTCCTGATGTACATTGCAGCACACTGCATTTGTCATTATGTAAAGTGTAGGTCTTGTCCTGTATGTAGTATCAGGAATGTTGCCTTGCCTGATGAAATATTCATGACTTTTTATCAAGTGCCATGCAGAGATCTTAGTACAAAAATATTCAGGACATTAACTTTAACCTGGGCTGTTAAGCAGACATCAAATTACCACTCATTGTGAGCTTCACATAATGACAAACTGTGGTACTAAAATTATGTAAAACACTAGATTTTCTTGCTTTATATAGGAGTCTGTTTATCAGCTCCCATAGGGCAGTTTGTAACGAAAAAATAACGTAGTTCTGTTAGTGTACTTTAGAGACAAAACACAGTCAAGAATACCGTTCTGTCTCTTGTATCTCAATCTTGATTTACACAGCAGAATAGTACCTTTGTCACTGCATTCTTGTTATTTCTAACTGTATAAGTAGTGGCATAAATGTTGATTTGTGTGGTGAAATATTTATATTTCTTTAATTATAGCATAACAATAACTTGATATACTTGTATTGTAGATGTTAATTTCACCTGGCCTTTGAAACAGAGGTTAAATAGCTCGTCATTGCAAATCTTATATAATGCAAAACTGTAACGATAAATGTCTTATGAAATGTTAATGTATGCTATGTGTGCATAGGAAGACATGGTTCATTTCCCCTCTGTTACTGTGTAATAACAGTATCAGGTTATTCTGCTAACACACATGGGTACAGATTACCCAAGAAGGCTGCTGTATCCCCCAGGATTTTGTTGCATCTTAGTCCTGATTTACACATACTCTAGGTTCATAGGTGTGTACTAGGCTAATGGCCCTGGAGCCTTTACAAGCCTAGCCCATAGGATTACCCTGGCATCGTGCCACCTGACCTTCGTTCCCAGTGCCTCTGTTGAGGTAGAGCCACTGGAGTGATCCCCAGGGTGAATTTTCTATTTCCCATCCACTCATCAATATTTCTCTTGAAGTGGGCCAGTAAGGTGCTTTGTTTGACATGTATGGGAAGTCTATTTCATAGCATGAGCAGTCTCTGGGTTATGAACCTGTCCCTCCAGCATGTTCTGTTGATTGTGGTAATGACTGTTGAGGTCTCTGGAGTGTGTGGTGCGGAGGGATTAGGATTTCTTTAGATGTAGCATTTCTAACAGAGCTGGATCAAACATGGCTTTGTAAGTCAAGCAGAGATCTCCTGTAAGTAGGCGATATGAGGCAGAGAATAGTTGGATATTTTTGAGTCTGTCCATGTAGGATGTGTGTTTAAGGCCTATGATCCTCTTTGTGAGGTACTTTTGCAGCCTCTCCAGTTGTTGCAGGTGTCTAGTGAGGTACATTACAAATGGGGCAATTGTACTCAATAACTGGCCTAATGAGGGAAGAGTAGAGGGAGACAATGACCTCTTTCTTCCTGGATGCAAAACCCTTAGTAATGAGATGTGCCACATAGAAGGACTTTCTGACCACAGTGGCAATGTGGTGGTCAAAAGAGAGCTTGCTGTCAACCTATGTTCCCAGATCTCTTATGATGCCGTGTTCAGTGGACTACCATAGATGTAGTAATTCATGGGAACTGGGGTTTTCCCAAATCGGATGAAGATACATTTTTTGGCATTGAACTTAAGGCCATGGTTCTGACACCAGTCGTTGGTCTCAGTGAGGCCTTTCTGTAGAATGCCAACATCACTTTGGGAGTTAATAATGGCTCCCAACTTGCAATTGTCTGTGAACTTTGTCAGCCAGAGTCCCTTCATGTTGGCCTGGACTTCTGAGAAGTAGATACCAAACAGGAGAGGACCCAGGACCAATCCCTGTGAGACTACATTCTTGACTGGTAGGCAGTCTGACTTGGAGACTGTGGGTTCTATCTGTGAGCCAGTTTGCAACCCACCTAGTGATATAGGGGTGGATGCTTAGCTTAGTGAGTGTTTCTATGATTCCTGAGTGGGGAATGGTATCAGAGGCCTTGGCCAGATCAAGGTAGGCTGTATGAACCACCTTGTCTTCATCCACAGCTCTGGTGACTGACTCAAAGAAGTCGACCAAGCTGAGCAGGCATGATCTATCCTTCACAAAACCAAACTTTGTGGGATCCAGACTGTGGAGATTCCCTATATCCTTGTTTATTAGGTCCATGATGATACGTTCCATAGCTTTGCATATCAGACTTGTCAGGCTAATGGGGCGATAGTTCCCAGGGTCTGTAGTCACTCCTTTGTGGAGAGGGATGACTGTTGCAGTGCACCATTCGGTAGGGACAAAGCCTGAGGTGAGGCTGTGATTGAACAGGGCACACAGGTGATGTGCCAATTCACTGTTTAGTTCATGTAAAACACAGTCAGGGATATTGTCAGGTCCCAGAGAAGCTGTATTCCTGGCCTTGGATAGTGCTGTTTTAAGCTGTGCAGCAGTAATACTGGGTGCCTGACAATCTACTGGTATTGTGATTGGTCCTTTGGGGGGGCAAAGTTGGCACTGAATCTGTTGACCAGTATATTGGCAATATCTGTTGGCTCTGTATAGGAGGTACCATTGTGCAGTAGCTCATAGCAAATCTGGGTATTGCCATGGAGATTCTTTACATAACTATAGATGGCCTTGTGGTTGTCTTTACTATCTGCTGCAATTCTGTTTTCATAGCTAGCTTTAGAGGATTTGATGAGGAATCTCAACTTTTTGTTGAGGCTGATAAAGGAGTTTTTCCAGTCTTGGGACTTCACATTTTTCCTCATCAGTTTCCTCCTTCTGTTGTAGAGTTTGTTTATGGCAAGGGACCACCAGATTGGCTTCTTTTTTTGGAGGAGAGTGTCTTGGTTATATTGGGTATGGCGAGATCCATGCATTTGTGTACGTGTTTGTACAGTGCATTAGTGTATAATTTGGCGGTCATTCAACTATTCTCCATCTGCATGGGTGCTGTGAAGTTAGCCACCTCTGTTTTTAGGAGGCCAAAGTTAGCTATGAAGAAGTTTTTCATGGTGGTTACCTTTGCGGGGGGTGTGGTGGGATGTGGATTTCCAAGGTGACTAGTTTGTGGTCGGATCTAACCAGGGAGGAGTTGACTATTGGTGTAGAGCAATGGTGGCCCATGTTAGTAATGACCAGGTCAAGGATGTTGCTACCTCTAGTGGGGGAAAGAACGAGCTGGTCCAGGGCAATGGAATTAATGAATTCCAGTAAACGTTGGGGAAGTGTATTGGTACATGAGTAGTTTTCCCAGTTAATGGAGGGGTAGTTGAAGTTGCCCAGTATGAGTGTTAGGTTGGACCCTAATATTCTCCAAGGTGCTGGGGAATATGGAGTGTGAGTCTTGGGACATGGTTGGGGACCTGTAACAGGCTACGACTTGAATTGCTCTCTTACCAAATGTTAACTGCACCTGAAGTATCCCTAATGCGTTATGTTGGGCTACCAGTCTGGAGGTGTGCGCATCCTTTATTAATATGTAAATACCACCACCTTTGGAACTTTAGTCGAAGTTCTGGGGCCGTAAGGTGTGGAATGAGTTATAGCCTGGTAATGCAGGGGTGCTTTCTGCTGCCTTGAACCAGGTCTCTGTTACAGCACAAATGTCGAAGTTCTCCATTTTAAGGAATGCTTCGAGTGAGTGCATTTTTAGATTTAGACTTCTAGCATTGAGCAGCATGATCCTCAGATTGCATTTGTTTGTAGCTGTTATGGTAGTAGTTAGGTCTTTGGAACACCGCCTAAAAAAGGCATTATAGGGGTGGCAAGAGACTTGGCCAGTATACGGAAACCCAGGGGTGACAGATGCAGGCCATCTTTGGGAACGCATCGAGGTCTGTCAATCATGTTATCCCAGGCAGACAGATACTGGATCCCCTTAGAATGACACCAGAAGTTTAGCCATTTGTTGAAATCAGTCATTTTCTGCTTGTACTGTGGGATCATTTTGGGTGATGGTAGGATGCTGCTTAGGGTTAGGGTTATTCCCACCTGGGCTACCCCAAGAGCTCCTCCATGTTTTTTTTTCATGTAGTTCAGGGAGCTATGTCTGAGGTCATTCACACCTACATGTACAATTACAGTGTCATATTTGTACCTGTTGCTGAGGGACCTGAGTGCATGCATTATGTGGCGGATCCTGGCACCTGACAGGCAGCCAACTGTTAACTTTCTCCTTATTCAACCTAGTAAGTGGGACATCATTGTGCCACACTATCGAGTCACCTATGACTAGTGTGCTGGGCATGCTGTTTTGCCTTAGGTGCTTTGGTTGAGTGGCACACTATTTAGGAGAGTTATGTGTGTCATGATTAATGTTGTGTTGTGGTGGTCGAGTGCGTTTCTGCCTTGGAGGTCTCTGCTGTTTGGGTCGATTTTTACTGAGAGCCTCCGCGAAGGTGGGTGTGTGGTTTGTCTTTTTATGTGAAGGCAGTGCTAGTGTGTGTTCTGGAGTGCTATGTGTTTCATGTGGTGGAGTGCAAGTGTTGGTCTTCTCTTGACCAGCTGTTCTGGTCTTGGCTGGAGAGTGCATGGCTTCCATTGTGGATATACAAGTGCATCTCTTGCAAGTCTGAATATTGGGAGGTAATAGAAGAAAATGTCTGTGTACATGAGGCAATTGCTACATTGCCTCAGGATCCCCAAGTTCACCAGGTTAATAGGAGAAAGCACAGGGAATTGACCTTTAGACATGCATGGAGGGGTGGTTATTAATGATAAGTACTGGAGCTGTTCCCTTGTAGAATGTTTAGTGCTGGTAGCACTTTTGTGTGCTACAATAATGGCTACAAAAAATCTGGTATGGTAAAGTGCTAGACTAATAAGCTAGTAAAAGTGCAGAAGAGGAGAGAACTAGCAGATCTAAGGGAAAAATAGAAGAGCAGACTTTGGCACCTCTCCGAAGCTTACAAACAGCAAATCTGTATCTGGACTAGACTATTTACAGGAAAGGTGGGAAGCAAGCACAAACAGGGACTTTTAAACCAGAAAGCTGAAAGAGATGGAAAAACTGCCCAAATGGCCAATAAATTACAAATTCTGGGCCAGAAACCACTCCTCTTGTGGTAGATAGGCTGCCTAGTGCTTACCACTGTCACTGATAAACTAGAAGACTTCCCTCCATCACAGAAAGGCTTGGGGGGGGGGCTCAGAAGCTTGCATACAGTCCTGGATGCAGCAAATCTATATCTGGACTAGACTAGTTACCGGAAAGGCTGGAAAAGCGCAAACGCGGGCTTTTAGACCAAAAAGTTGAAGGAGATGGAAAAAACTGTCCAAATGGCCAATAAACTACAATTGCTGGGCCAGAAATCACTCCTCTTGTGGTAGATTAGACTACCTAGTGCTTACCACTCCCACTGATAAGCTAGAAGGCTTCCCTCAACACAGAAAGGCATTGGGGGCTCAGAAGCTTACAAACAGTCCTGGATACAGCAAAACTGTATCTGGACTACACTAGCTACAGGAAAGGTGGGAAACCAGCACAAGCGCAGGCTTTTAGACCAGAAAGTTGAAAGAGATGGAAAAACTCCCCAATGGCAATAAACTACAATTTCTGGGCCTGAAACCACTCTTGTGGTGGATTGGCTACCTAGTGCTTACCACTCAGTCTGATAAGCTAGAAGGCTTCCCTCCAACACAGAAAGGCTTGGGGGCTCAGAAGCTTACAGACAGTCCTGGATACAGCAACTTTGCATCTGGATTAGACTAGTTACAGGAAAGGTAGTAAACAAGCTTAGATTTTTTTTTTACAGAAAAGCAGCTAAAACAGCGCTAAAAACAATTCAAGTGCAGTGCAAGCTAGCACGCTTGAGTGTGTAGCAATATTAAAGCAAATACACTTTAATTAAATGCAATTTATTCAAACTGTATTCTGAGCTGAATTCAGTTATTGTTTTATTCAACTCTGAACAGTGAAAAAGTACCAAAAATATACTTATCAGCTGAGAAGTGCACACAGTCAGAGCACAAGGGGATTCTAGAAATTTTTTTGTTGTAAAGTGGAAAGGGAGAAAGGAGGAACAGAAGATAATTCAAGGTGAAAGACCTAAGTGGGATGGCCTTCTCAGATGTTCTTTCTGTATTAGGTAGAATGAGCTAATGACACTAGACTGGGATAGAGCTGAACAAAAGGGACTGGTAGGAGTGTCTGAAATCAAAATATGATCTCACTGTACTCGGTTGAGTGAGCAAATGAGATGAACCCAGGAGGAGTATTCAAGCACAAATTTACAGGAGGGGTGGGCATTTCCAAAACCACCAAGATTAATACCACATCAGGAACAGGGAGGGAGGGTGTGAAACTACCTGCAGAGAGACAAAGAGACCACAATATTCAGTGAAACAATTAAATAAACAGAAAAATTAAATGCAGTGTTATCTTTAACACAATATTCAATGAAACAAATAAATAAACAGAAAAATAAAATGCAGTATTGTCTTTAACACTGCAAGTTTGTATTTATCCCAGCTTGTAATACAGTTGATGTAGGTATATAGCAGCCAGCCAAACAGCACAGATAAGTGACTAACACTTAAAAGCACAGAGAAACCCTCTAGGCTAAGAGCTCAGTAACGGATATCAATAACCCCCCACTTATTGCAGAGAGACAGAGAGACCACAATACTCAGTGAAACAAGTAAATAGAAAAATAAAATGCAGTACTGCCTTTAGCACAATATTTAATGAAACAAATAAATAGAAGAAATAAAATGCAGTATTATCTTTAACACTGCAAGTTTGTACTTATCTCAGCTTGCAATACAGTTGATGTAGGTATATATCAGCCAGCCAAACAGCACAGATGTTCAACAGACATAAATTCACAGATAAGTGACTAACACTTATAAGCACAGAGAAACCCTCTAGGCTGAGTTCAACACCGAATATCAATGAAGTGAAAACAATAACCCCCACTTACAGCAGAGCGACAGAGAGACTACAATATTCAGTGAAACAATTAAATAAACAGAAAAATAAAATGCAGTACTGTGTTTAACACAGTATTCAATGAAACAAATAAATAGAAAAATAAAATGCAGTATTATCTTTAACACAGCAATTTTGTACTTACCCCAGCTTGTAATACAGTTGATGTGGGTATATAGCAGCCAGCCAAACAGCACAGATATTCAGCAGAAATAAATTCACAGATAAGTGGCTGACACTTATAAGCACAGTGAAACCCTCTAGGCTAAGAGTTCAACACTGAATATCAATAAAGTGAAAACAATAACCCCCACTTAATAAAATGCAGTACTATCTTTAACACAATATTCAATGAAACAAACAGAAAAATAAAATGCAGTATTATCTTTAAGACTGCAAGTTTGTACTTATCTCAGCTTGCAGTATGGTTGATGTAGGTATCAATGCACATTCTTGTTTTATTCACATCCTGACCATAAACAGTCCCTGTAGAGCAATTGTTCCTTTCATTACTCATTTTACTGATTCTACAGCCATTATGTTTTTTTTTTGTTTTTTTAACATTGACATCATCTAGCAACTCTAACATTCCTTGCAGCATTGCTTTTTTCCTTTATGAGCAAAACGAGGACATTAAAAGGGTCATCTATTATACCAGCATCAGATAAGACACACGAGGTGCCAAACTGAACTTTCTGTGCTAAAAAAGCAAATTTCATCTTCTTGTAAACCAGGGTTGTTTTGCTTAAGTGTTAACAATGAAGCTGATAGCTGCATGAATATATGACCACTGAGCATAATGTCGTGCATGCACATTGGCAAAAAAACATATCTTTAAGTCAAAGTGAAATTCATCTGTTACCAAATGAATACATCAATTAAAACTAATTATAACTGTGATTTTGCAGCAGTCTCCTTCACTGCATATATATTTTTTTCTTCATTGGGCTTGAAATTCTTGAAATCATGGAACACCAACAGTCACAGGGTAAATGCTATGTTTCACAACTTTGAAAGCTGCCCATTAAATGGAAACAAATATGACAGCTTGCCCTCCATATCCCCATATGGAAGACAAGTTCCCCACACCTCCTTAATGTACATATATGGGCAGAGTAGTAGACATTTTTTTTCACCTGATGGCTTCCCTGAGCTTTGGAACCTCCCTCAATTTTAAGATGAGGAGGGAAAAAAACAGAAAATGTTCTCACCTTATACTTGAGGAACAAAGAAGAAAAGCTCTTCTCTCCTCTTAAACAGTAGCAAACTGCTTGCTACCGTTTATGCCATACACAACTGATGCGACAGCTCTTTAATTCTGACTGCTGATGCAATATCGGCATTCACTTCTGAATGATAGTAGGTACTGAAGACCAACTGGGATCTGCCGATAATACCCCCTAACACTGTGCCCAGGGCAGCCTCTTTGCCCCACCTTAACGACTCATGCGCATGCATATAACATTTCCATAATCACATACAACATTAGGAAAAGGAGAAAATTCCAAAGCAATGAACACTGACCTTGAGTAATCCTTTTTTTTTTTACTCTTACATGACTGAGCAAGCGATTTTCACAATCCATAAATTTATGCATGTGTGTGTTATATGAAATATATATGGATCAATGCTTTCAAACTGATGGTACATAGTATTTTTTAATAATTGAGGTAACGTATGAGATATTTTATTAGAATGGTCATAAATGATGCAGTATCATGCCTAATTAGCAGTTATATATAGGGATGAATTGTGAAAAATATGAACCAGCTAGGGAAGGGCGGGATGTAGGACTTGTGATTTATTTAAATAGCAGATTCTGGAATTTCAGGAATACATGAGGGATAAATGTAAGTCAGATGCAGGTGGTAGAAGAGGATTAGTGGATATTTTAATGATATATGTTCAGTTTATTACATTACATAGTATATACTACTTAGATAATTTATTGAAAGGTACTTCACATAATTCAGCTAATGGCTATTTGTCATTTATACCTGCATATACCATGGAGATCAGAACAGTTCTAGATTCTAGCTCAGCAAATGGTACCAATAAGGGTTCAAATAATATTCTCTATTCTGCAAGTTAGTACTTAGCTGTAATGTTTATCATTTATATATACTATGGAGATCACAACAGTTATAGATTCTAGCTCAGCAAAGGGTAGCAGTAAGGATTCCTATAATATTCTCTTTTCTACAAGTTAGTACTTAACTGTAATGAGTCATGAGTTATGCTTTCCAAATTAATTTTAGATGTAAATCTTTTGAAACTCATTTTGAGTGTATGGTCGTGACATTAATTTTTTCAGCCCATTTTCATTTTTATTTATTTATAGTTGAAAGTTTGTACATGTATGTCTGTTTACAGGAATTTAAGTTGCACCAGTGTTAACTGACATCAGCCTATACAAACAGCATTTACCTTAATAAGAAAACAAAATGATGTTCTTCGTCTTCCATTGCTGCAGTCCTGACTATTGGGTATAGTCCGCGTCCCAGTCGGCCCGAATACCAGAGTATAAGGCTGACGTCGGTCAGGGCGCATTAGACTGACGTCAGTACGTCAGGGTACTAATGCGCATGACCATATCCTCAGTCTTTTGCCGCATGGTCCGATGCAGAAGCAATTTTGCGAGTGCAGGTTGGCGTACTGAAATATTTCCGAAACCGGAGTTTCAGACCGAAACAGAGTTGGCTAAGTACCCGTTGGGGAACATTTTGGTTTTTCTTGCCTCAGTATTTTACCGGATGTCAGAAAAAGTGAATAACTGTATTTCTTGTGGGAAACAGATACCTCATAGGGATTATCATACCTTGTGTATACCTTGTTTAGGGCCTGAGCACGGCGTTGTTGGTTGCCGCTCTTGTGCTAGGTTTAACAAACGCACTATTAAGAGGAGGTTAGACTGTGCCAGGTTAGTGTTTGGGAAGCGTTGCAATTATAAAATGCCGCCGGATGCTCGGCCGCTTCCTCCAAGAAGCGCAAGGATAAAACAGTGAAGCCTAGGGTTGAGGAACCGGCAGTCCCGGACGTCGGTTCTTTGGAAGGCTCAGTGGAGCGAGGTTTTGCCAGGAGTTTCCATGGAGTCCCAGGCAGAAACTATACTCTTACAGGATGTGCCTTCTCAGGAGGTAGGCCAGGCTGAGGGGCTTCTCAGGTGACTGTTCTTCCCTCTCTTCCCAAGGTAGTTAGGGCCTCCCTTCTGTTGCCAAAACTTCTATGAGAGGTAGGCCTACTTCAGCTTCACTGGGAGCTTCTCCTACCATTTCAGGTTCTGTACCTAAGAAACATATGCTTAAGATGGCAGAAGATTTGATTACTATGATTAGGGGTTCTATGCCCCCGCCTGATAAGAGGCCTAGGGTGGAATCTGAGTTTGAGAGTTTTGAACAGTGTTCTGAGGCTTCAGAATCTTCTGTGGAAGATTTGCAGGAGTATCCTACCTATTCTGATTCTGATGTGGATGATTCCACTCCTACAGCGTCTCCACCTGAGGATTTCTCATTTTCAGAGACTTTGCATTCCATGAGGGAGCACTTTAAATGGGAAGGCCAGGATTACTCTGACTCCAGGAAAAGGCTTAGGGAGTTCTTGTTTTACCCCAGCATAGGCCTTTAGCTATTCCTCCTGTGTTGAATGTGGTGGAAGATGTTGCAGAGGCTTCCCTGAACCCTGACTCTTTGCCTCCTGCTCCTGTTAAGCCTGATAGGTATTATAGGGTGCCCGAAGCTAATAAATATTTGTTTAAGAGTCCTAGGGCGGACCCAGAAACTATTTCCCAGGGGCCTAAGGGTGTAAAAGCTTCTGTGGTTAAAAATCCTGTCCCCACTGATAAAGAGGCGAGAGCTTTGGATAGGTGGGGAAAGAAAGTGTATACTTCTTCCACTCTAGCCATGAGAGCTTTGAATTGTCAGTTTCACATGTTAAAATATCAGAATTACCTTCTTTCACAATTGAAATCTAAGGTGGATGCTTTGGCGGAAGGTATTGAGTGTAAAGAGTTGCTGGATTTGGTTCATGTGTCCGAACAAGTGGGTAAGCATTCTTTGCAATGTGGTTTTGATGCTGTACAAGCCTCCTCGAGGGTGGCTGCTACCAGCTCTGTTCTTCGCAGGCATGCCTGGTTGAAGGATCAGAATTTAGCTGAGCATGTTAAGACAAGGATTTTGGATGCTCCTTTACAGTCTGATGTGTTGTTTGGTTCGCCTGTAGAAGCTGTTTTAAAGAAAATGGAGGACAAAGCTAAGTCTATGCAAACTGTTAAAGATTTTTGCAGGTGCAGCCACCAAGTTTAGTAGAAATTGGCCTGCTAAGGGGTGGACATATCCTGCTTATGATTCTCAGTCTAGGGGTAGGTCTAGACGTGGTAGGGGCAGGGTTCAAAGTTCTTTTAGGCCTAGAACAGGGAGTTCACCTGCTCAGACTTCTGGTGAGGGCAGGGTCAGTCCTTTCGTAAACAGACCCAATGACCTGTTTCTTCAGCTGCCAGCAGATTCACGCCTGGCAGCTCCTTTGGGGAAGACTGTCTCTTTTCAAAGAAAATTGGGATTTAATTACTCAAGACAAATGGGTGTTGGATATCATTCACCACGGTTACAGATTTTATTTCCATACAATGCCCCTTTCAAAGGCATGCCAGACGTTCCTCCTCTACAAAGAAAAGAGGCTCACAAGCAAGTTTTACAGTTACTTCACATAGGGGCCATTCAGCCAGTCCCTGTGTCAGAGAGCCTAGGATTTTATTCTCGCCTGTTCCTTGTACCAAAGAAGGGGTGGACACCAACTTTGGATTTATCTCTCCTCAACACGTTTTTGGACATTCCCAAGTTCAAGATGTTGGCGTTACAACAGCTTTTACCTCTGCTGGGCAAAGATCACTGGATGGTAACTTTAGATCTCAAGGAAGCTTACCTTCATGTGCCTATAAGGCTAAGTTGCAGAAAGTATCTGCGTTTCGAGCTGGAAATTCTCATTATCAGTTCTCTGCATTGCCCTTTGGCTTATCTACTGCGCCCAGAGTATTCACAAAGGTTCTGGCTCCAGTGATAGCTTACTTCAGGCTTCAAGGAATTCAAATCTATCCTTACTTGGACGACTGCCTGATTCTGGCTCAAGAAAAGGAAGACATTCTACAGCATCTGGAATATGTTATAGCAGTGCTAAGATGCCTAGGGTATTCTGTGAACGAAATAAAGTCCAGTCTAGTACCCTCTCAAGACATGTGCTTTCTGGGTGTAAGACTGAATACAGCAGCCCAGATGGCCTTTTAACCCCGGACAAACAAAAGAGTCTGTCACTTTACTTCCATCAACTATCTCATCAGTCCGTGCTGACTGCAAGGACAGTCCTTCAAGCATTAGGGTTCATGGCATCTTGTATTCTGGTGCTTCCCAATGCCAAACTGCATATGAGGAAGCTACAATGGTATCTCAAAATGTATGGACACAGCACTGCCAGGATTTGGACACTGTCATTCAAATAATACCTTGCATTCAAAAGGAATTTTTGTGGTGGGCTCAGGAATGTCACCTAAACAAGGGACTCTCTGTGACCCGGCCAGAGGCAAGTCAGATTCTAACGACAGATGCCTCGGACATTGCTTGGGAGCTCATCTAAATGGAAAGTGGATACAAGACAAGTGGCCTGCCAGACTACAGCATCTACATATCAACATGAAGGAGATGTTAGCAGTCCAGTTTGCATTAATGGCTTTCAAGGAGTTACTTCTTCCAGGGCAGGTGTTGATTCTAACAGACAACACAACTGTCATGTGGTACATCAACAAGCAAGGGGAACACATTCTTATCCTCTATGCAGGCAAGCAATGATTTTATGGGAGACTGCGCTAAGCTTGCAACTAACTCTTCAGGCAAGGTTTCTGCCAGGAGCACAGAACTCCTTAGCAGATGTGTTAAGCAGACAAATCATGGATCCCCACGAGTGGAAACTGGATCTTCATGTATTTCAGAAACTGACAGTGTCATGGGGAACTCCAGACATAGATCTGTTCGCTTCTCCACTAAACCACCAGCTGCCAAAGTATTGCAAAAAGGGTTTCATCACACAGCTTGGAAAGTGGATGCTCTGTCTTTCAGTTGGAAAAACCTTCATGTGTATGCCTTTCCACCTCTACCGCTTCTTCCAAAGGTACTATTAAAGGTCAGACAAGACAGGCCAAGGATGATTTTGATAGCTCCAGATTGGCCTCGGCAAAACTGGTACCCACTTCTGGAGTCTGGTAAAGAAGCCTCCATGGCCTTTACCTCTGATTCCTCATCTGTTATCTCAGAAGGACGGTCATCTGCTCAATGTCAAGCTTCAATCTCTTCATCTCACAGCCTGGCATATTCTGTGTTGAAACACAGCAGGTCTCAACTTCCTCAACAAGTTTTAAATGTGATTATGGAAGCTAGAAGGCCTAGTACTAGGAGAGTGGAAGAGATTTTTATTTTGGAGTACAGCAAAGAATTTGGAGATTTCAGAGCCTAATTTGAGTGTGGCTCTTCAATATCTTACTGAATTCTTGGACAAAGGTTTGTCCTTCTCTTCCATAAAGATTCATGCTGCAGCAATTTCAGCTCACTATGATTGTGACCCACCTTTGTTTTCGCATCCTTTGTTCAAGCAGTTTCTTAGAGGGGCAAAGAATATAAGACCCCCACGTAGAGCTCCTACTCCTGCTTGGGATCTCAATTTTGTGTTGGAAAAACTTACTCTACAACCTTTTGAGCCTGCAGCTACTGCTGAATTGAAATATTTGTCATGGAAGACTGCTTTCCTGTTGGCTATTACTTCTGCAAGAAGGGTGTCTGAGTTGCAGGCCCTTATGGCAGTAGAGCCCTTTTTGATTTTCCATAAGGACAGGGTATCATTACATACTAATCCTTCCTTTATGCCTAAGGTGGTTTCTAGTGTGGCTTTAAACCAAACTATTCATTTGCCTACGATTTTTTGCAGATCCTCAAAATAAAGGGGAAAAGATTTTGCACACTTTAGATGTACACAGGCAATTGCGTTATTATTTGAGCAGGACTAAGAATTTTAGGCAGTCTCAGCAGTTACTTGTTTCTTTTGCTTTGAGTTCACAGGGCAAGCCTGTGTCAAAACAAACTATTTCTAGGTGGATTGGCTTTTGCATTGCATTTTGTTATTCCCATCATGGCAAGGAGATTCCAGCTGGGATTAGGCCTCATTCCACTAGGGCTACTGCCACTTCAACAGCATTTCTAAGGGGTGGCAACTAAGGATATTCTGGAAGCAGCTACTTGGAGTTCAGTGCATACTTTCTCTAGGCATTATCACCTTCCTATATACTCTAAGACTAGGGCTGGTTTTGCCACAGCTGTTTTACAAGGCATGTTGTCAGCTCCTGCTGCTTTATAATTTGCCAGCCTCCCTTACCTCTGCTTTGGGATTCTACCCAATAGTCAGGACTGCAGCAATGGAAGACGAAGAACATAGTACAGTTTTGTACCTACCATAAATGTAGATGTTCGAGGATTCCATTGCTGCAGTTCCCTCCTTCCCTCTGTGTTTAGGGGTGGTTGTGTAGGTGAGTTTACATGCTTATATTTTATATATATATATATATATATAGTTGTATATATTATACATGTTTTTGGTGCAGGTTGTTTTGGGACTTGTCTTTGGGTCTTCTGACATCTGGGGCAAGAAAAGACTGAGGATATGACGTCGGTCATGCGCATTAGTACCCTGACGTACTGGCAGTCTGCCGCTCTGACCGACGTCAGCCTTATACTCTGGTATTCGGGCCGACTGGGACGCGGACTATACCCAATAGTCAGGACTGCAGCAATGGAATCCTCGAACATCTACATTTATGGTAGGTACAAAACTGTACTTTTATTAAACTTTTGAAACACAGCTCTTTGTAAAGGATATGTGGCTATAAATGTATTATCTGAATAATCTAAAAATAAACAGTAAATTCCAACCTGCAACCTTGGCATAGTTGTTAGGATGTTCAAGGCTAGCCAAAGACGTTTTGTGATCGTTACATCTGAGGTTAGATTACTTAGAAGAGAATGAAACTAGTGTCTTGTCTTGTAGCTAAGTAGTTCAGTAGTTGATGTGCAGTTAATGCACTGTATCAGCTATTGCAAAACTTTAGTGTTTCTGTTTGTGTCAAGTTTTCTGTTAACACAACTTTCTTAATCTGTTTATGAATTTGCAGAGTACACAAGAAGGTAACTGAAGAAAGATGTTCCAACTCGTATTTGGTTTAAGTAGCCTAAGTGAAATGTTGATGAAAACTCATTATTATGATCTTGTGTTTTAACGGAAAATTTGGTATTATAAAACAGGAAACAAGAAAGTGACAACATCATAGAGTATCCATGGCTTTCCATTGCTGCTGATTCACAAGAAGTAACAAAAGTTGTAAAATATCTTGAAAAATAATTAAAATGGTAAGAACAGCACAATTGCCAGTGTGCTGAATGGATATTAATTACTACTACAGGAATATTAAATGAAAAGATCCAAAACATGACTGAACATTATGGTAGCTTTTGTGATGCTATGGACAGATGTCAGGAATATTCCAAATGAGCATAAAGCTTGGAAGACTCTAGAACAGATACAGTTTACTTTGGAATCCAAATGAGACTCTGCAGATAATGGGATTACTTAGTCAGATTTCATCTGTTTCTATGCTAGATTAGTAAAAATTCAGGGCAAACAATCTATGGTGTGTTTTAGAGTTTAATATAACTGTGAGAGTTAACAGGACATGCAGATTCAAACCCAAATCAGAGACAAACTACATGGTAACAAAAACAAGAGACTATGATTGACAGATAAAAGTAATGGCAGGTACCAAATGAAAAAAATAAAATACAAAACAGATCTGTAAAAATCTCATTGTATGGACAACTACAAAGAAAATTCTAAATAACATTTAGGTGTGGTCCCTCAGACTATTTAATTTCAGGTAGTGACCGTCCTTGATGAATAAATGTCTTTGAGTGAAGATTTCTAAGACCCATTTTGTCTAGGATACTTTTTGTTGTTGTGTCTTTCGGCTATGTTTAAACAATGCAGCAGAATCTGTAATATGCAAACCAAGGGGTGAAAAGGTCATACAGACAAACCAGTCAGTAAAAACTGTAAGAAAAAACTCAGCCAAGCTAGAGTTTTCACTGTGGGATATTTGCAATTATACAGTGACCCCCCCATTAATATTCCAAAACGTGCACGCTGATTGGTCAGCGTGCCCGTTGTAAATCAGACTTATACTAATGGAAAAAGGTCCGGTCGCTCAGACTTTTTCCATTAGTATAATTTTTTTTGTGGTAGAAAGCAACGGAGAACGGAAGAGTTCCGTTGCTGTAATCTCGCTATGTTCAATGGGTTTAACATAGCGAGATAACTTTAAAAAAAGCAACGGAGATCTTCCTTTCTTCGTTGCTTTTTTTAAAGCTATCTCGCTATGTTAAACTCTTTTAACATAGCGAGATACTTTTTAAAAAGCAACAGAGATCTTCCTTTCTCCGTTGCTTCCACACACACAGCTCTGATGTACTGCGTAAGCATACGCATGGGCAGTACATCAGAAGTGCCACACAATACCGGACAGTTGCGGAAGGGCAGCACGGAGGCATTATACAATGCCATTATTTAAGAAAAGTAAGTATTTTTTTCTTAAATAATGTCATTGTATAATAGCAATAACCAACTTTTGGGTGTAGGTAATGCTGGATTTACCCACGGTTGTCTTTGTTTGTCCACTCGAGCTTCGCCCTTATGACCAAACTACACCAACCATGGGTAAATCCAGCATTACCCACATCCAGGCGTGGGTTATTGCTTAAATGACCCCTTAAGGAGATCAGTTGTTTCAGCTACATGGCTTCTGAATGTCCATGACTTTTTTTTTTTTTTTTTTTTTAAAGTTTTAATGGTTACATTCAGGCCAATAAAGCCAAACTCTATTAGCTGTGGACATCCATATTTCTGCCTTTTTATTGAATTTATCAGCACAGTATAAGTAGATAGCCTGGCTGTACTTTGGAAACACAGGGTCTTTAAACCCAGCTGATGCCCATAAAGGTTAAGATGTCTGGAATATATATCCCAACTAACATCCAGACCAAAGGGTAAAAAGGTCACACAGACAAATCATTCCATAACAAATGCAAGAAAAACTCATCCAAGCTATGCAGATACAAAGAGTAGAATAGTGTTGCAAGTACCACCCCAACCAGAAGTCTGATATAATCAGTAAAAAGACCAGATGTGGGTTATCATTCTTAGTAGCAGTTACTGTAAAGATTTTGGCTGTGCGTGAATATTTTATTTCTGCAGGTAGATAGCATTATACAGTAATTGCCCTGGCATATGTCTTCCTTTCCAAACAAAAAATGTAAATGATTTTCGTTTATTTAAAGGAAAATCAAAATTTTTTTTGCCTTTGTTTAAATCATGCTGAGAGAGAAGTTCACCAAGCATATGTTAGAGTAAATACTGTGTGAAATGACAGAGCATAACTGGCATTCTTGAAAAGCAGTAATGTTTTAAAAATGTTATACCTTTCTTTTGGACTGATGAATCTATAAGGCTACGAGATAGAAAACAGCTGACTAAAAAAAAAACAGCAGTCAGACGCACTGCATTTTAATTCCAGTTCTCCACTCTGTAACGCAAGAATAAAATAATATAGATCTATATTCCCTAGATAAAGTAATGAATGTCAGAGGTGGGATGAAACATATTTGACTGTGGGAAGTATATATGTAAGAATTCAACTATGAATTGTTCATCAGGTTGTATCTAGTGACATTAAAGAATTAACCCTTTGGATGCCTCAGTGGCATAAGTATCCATGGAAAATACAAGGAAGATCTTTGTAGGGAAAAAAATAATGTTAAGTTGTCAATCTCGCCTTCATTCTTGCTGGATGGGTTCGGAGCCGATCCTCGGCTCCGACTCGGCCACTCTAAAAGCTTGAGAGCTAGTTCCACCGGCTCAAGGCTCCCCTATATCCCACAATGCTAGGCGGTAACTCCCCAGATCTCTTTTGCCGCTACAGCGATCGAGGTGTGTTCCTACCAGCTCAGGTTAGTTGTTTGGTAAAGAACTAGTTTCTTAGCCTTTTTTCCCCTTTAAAGTTAATATTTCTTTTAAATAGTTAGTGTTAAATTAGTTTATCCCATTCCCGTTAACTTTCCATCCCTTTTTTACCACAAATCTCAAATTTTTTTCCCTCGGGCCCTAGGCCCAGTCCCTCCCTTCCTATAGTGAGTGACTGTGTTTTATAGGGAATATTATTACTATTGCTATAATTTGTTTAAATTAGTGCTAATTTAACCCTAAGTGTAATCGGTGTGTGTGTGTGTGTGTTCTTGTGTGTTACACTTTCCCTTAGATATGTCTAAGGAATCAAAGGTCTCAGGCTAAGTGCGACTCGTGCTGTCAGAAGACGTCTCTGACAGACGGTCACACTTCTTGTGTGTACTGCCTGGGACCTTTGCACCTGCAGGACTCATGTGCTGTTTGCCATGGGTTCAGCCCTAGAGTCCTGCAGGAGAGAAAAAATAAACTTATTTTAAGGGGCTTACTTAAGCCTGAGGGTCCCTCGACTCAGTCATCGGGGAAACCCTCAAAGCCTTCTAGACCTTCGGCTCCAGCCTCTGAGCCGTCTTCTGGAGGCCCTAAAGCTATTCGAACATCGGCTCCGGCCGGAGCCGATGAAACTCGAATACAAGCCCCTACGGTGTCCTCGGCTCCGGCCGGAGCCGAGGAAGACATTACTCTGTGGGCTCCGATCTTATTATCGGAACCGACATCCAGAAAGAGGTCCCTATCTCCATCTATCGGCTCCGTTCATTCGGCTCCAGCATCACTCTTGCTGTCTGAACGGAGCCATAGATCACACTCTTCTAGGTCTTCCAGGTTATCGGACCATGACCTTCAGAGAGTAGTGAGCTGACTTCTTAAGTCCGAGGCATTAGCCCAGATGCTTCAAAGTCCGACTCAACAGTCGAGACCTATTCCTCCTCTGACTCTTTTGAGTTCGGAGCCGGGGCGGCTCGGACCCGAGACTGTGGTGGCGTCGGAACCGATACCTTTGTCTTCGGTTCCGTCGTCGGCTCCGATGTCTTCTTTGGACGAATCTCGGCGCCGGACTTCCCTCGTTGGCTCCGAGGGGGCGAGTGGCATCGGACCCTTGTCCGACCCTGCTCTCCCTCTCGGTGCTTTGGCGCTGGTGAGTTCGTCTCCGACATCGGCCTCGGAGCCATCACTGTCGGTGCCGGGGGAGGTTTTCAGTTTTTCGGAACGGAGACCTCCGGCTCTGCCTGACAGGGGTGCCTTTGAGGTCATGAGGAGTGTGTTAGAACCAAGTTCTACTCCACAGTCTGTTCTTTCTGCCCCTCCCCCTATGGTGCCTCCGGTGATTTCGACTCACTCTCTCATCCCAGACCGTAGAGAGCCAGCTCTTCAAGTTTCCCCTGTGGGGATCTCCTCCTCTTCCGAGGCCTCTCCTGACCTTGTAGGAGAGCCCCCTAGGAAGAGGCAGTGTAAGAGGAAGCACATTGACTCCCCTGAGTCTGTCACCTCTGACACTGATTTAGAGGATTCTGAAGGTTCCCCTCGTTCCCCCTCTGAAGATGTCTCCTTTGCAGACATCCTTGAAATCTTAAAACAGAGGGGGAATTGGCCAGCCCTCAACCCTTCAGAGGATGAATCAGTGTACCTTGAGGCATTTGGCTCTCGCCCTTCCACCTCCTGGGTGTCCCCTCCCTTTGACCCCCTTATGCAAGTGGTGGCAAAGAAGGCTTGGGCGGCTCCTGACTCAGTGGAACCTACCCCCAGGAGACCATCTAAGTTCATCACAGCCCCCAAGGATAAAGATTTTCTGACCAAAGGCATCTCTGTTGATGCTATGGTGGTGGCTGCAGCTACCAAGAAGGAGTTAGCTGATCCTTCGGTACCTGTTCATCCTCCTAACAAGGAGTCTAGGTCGATGGACAGGTACAGGAAGCGGATGTTCTCGTCAGCAACCTTTACAATGAGATCGCTGAATTACCTGTGTCATTTTACTCGACTTCAGAGGGACTTACTCAAGGAAGCGAGTGAAATGCTGAAGGACCCAACAGCTGCGGGTTTTCAGGATAGGATGAACTCTCAGCTGGCTACCCTTAATTCTATAACCAACTCCTCCATGCGCCTCCTTTCATATGCGGCTGATGGAGCAAGTAGAGCGGCAGGTACAGGTGTAGCCTTGCGTAGGCACACCTGGATGCGGCTTTGTAACTTTGCGGACCCCTTTAAGGCGTCCTTCACTAATTCCCCCTTTGATGGATCATCCCTCTTTGGTCAAGTGAAGGAAACCTTGACTAGGTGCGAGACTGATGGCAAAACTCTTTCTGCCATCTGAGTCCGTTTTTCTACTCCTTCTAGACCTTACCCCAAAGGTCAGAAGGGGGGAAAGATGTGGTTCCGTAAACAATCTCAAGGAGACTTGCCTGACGCACAGAGTCGATTCCCCTCTAGAGGCAGAGGGGGGAACAACAATGGTAGACGCCGTCCCAGAGGCAGTGGGGGCCCGCAGAATCAGGGCAGTCGAGAATCCTTTTCCGACAAGCCCTTTCAGCATCCCTGAGGTGTTGCCCGACTGTCCACCTTCGGAGGCAGTCGGGGGAAGGTTGTCACTGTACCCAAAAGCCTGGCAATCCCTAACTCAAGACAAGTGGGTACAGTCTATCATTTCCGAAGGCTACAGAATCCCTTTTCTTTTCATTCTGAAGCTGTCCCAAAAATCCCTTCCAGACGTTCCACCCAGTCAAAGGGAGCAAGCAGCATTAGAAATTTCAAAGCTGCTTGCAAAAAGAGCCATTCAACCAGTGCCAGCAGACCAAGTAGGATCCGGAACCTACTCCAAATTCTTTTTGGTTCCAAAGAAAACAGGGGACTGGAGACCCATTTTGGATCTCAGCAACTTGAACAAGTTTATCAAGAAAACAAAGTTCCGGATGGTCACGCTGCAGTCCATTCTCCCCCTTTTGGAGCGGGACAGCTGGATGTGCTCTATAGATCTCCAGGACGCGTACTATCACATCAAGATGAATCGACGCTCCAGGAGGTTTCTCCGCTTCAGGCTGGGAACCAGTCATTTTCAATTCAGAGCCCTGCCCTTTGGTCTCACTACAGCCCCCCCGAGTGTTTACCAAATGCATGGCAGTGGTAGCTTCTCATCTGAGACGTCAAGGATTCCAGGTGTTTCCTTATTCAGACGACTGGCTCCTTACAGCCCCCACCAGGCATCTTTTACTCCTCGCCAGAGACTACACCTTTCGCACATGTCAGGCACGAGGCATCTCAATAAACTACAAAAAGTCTGTCTTGTTGCCTTGTCGTGTTATTACTTTCATAGGCGCAAATCTAGACACAGTCAAGATGTCAGCCAGACTCACAGAGCAGAGGATAGCAGACATTCACAAACAGGTCTTTCTTCTTTTACAGAACAACAAAGTCAAAGCCAGACAGAGCCTGAAAGTCTTGGGGATTATGGCGGTGGCCATCCCTCTCCTACCATTAGCTTGCTTCCACATGAGGATTTTGCAATGGATGCTCTTCACACAATGGTCTTACCAAAGCCTTACAATGTCCCATCCTATTCGGATAACTCAATCGTGCAAGAGTCATCTCTCTTGGTGGATCACATCCCCTCAGCTCCTCCTAGGGAGACCTTTTGTCCCGCCCCCTCCGGTTGCTGCAGTGACAATGGACACCTCTCTGATCGGGTGGGGGGGGGCATTTCCAGGGCAGGACAGTCCAGGGCATGTGGCAACCGTTCGAGTGCCACTTGCACATAAACGTCCTAGAGATGAGAGCAGTGCTTCTAGTGTTGCAAGCCCTACAAGACTCTCTTCCCAAGGGAACTATAGCAATCCAAACAGACAACATGTCTGTAGTGTGGTACATCAACAAACAAGGCGGAACCAGGTCTTACCCCCTATGTCGAGAGGCACTCAGACTATGGCAATGTGCGATTTCTTCTCAGCGATTTCTGTTAGCAACGCACATCCCCGGGAAGTCCAATGTGATTGCGGACAAATTGAGCAGAGCTATTCTCATGCCTCACGAGTGGTCTCTGAACAATTCAGTGTTGGAGAAAGTTTTTCGAAAGTGGGGCAGGCCTTGCTGCAACCTTTTCGCTACTCCCCAAAACAGCAAGTGCAACAATTTTTTCACCCTCTTTCCCCAACCAGGCCATCCCAGCAGAGATGCTCTAGTGCACGTTTGGTCCCGGGGACTTCTCTATGCCTTTCCTCCCTTCCCACTGATATCCCAGCTGATACAGAAGGCCATCGCTCAGGAAGCTTCTATGATCCTCATTGCCCCTTACTGGCCTCGACAAATTTGGTTCCCCTTTCTCCACCGTTATCTGTTGGAACAACCTTGGCATCTGGACCCAGTTCCAGACCTCTTGACCCATCAGTCAGGTCAGTTGCACCACTCCCTTCCCTCTCTGAACCTCACAGCTTGGTTCCTCCAATTCCGACCTTAGCCAGGCTTCCTTTGATATCTCACTCAGTTAGAGATATCTTGATTGCCTCTCATAAATCTTCCACTCGGAAGATTTATCATAGCAAGTGGAAACGTTTTTCCTATTGGGCGCAGTCAAAGAATATAGATCCTTTCACTGCTTCTATTCAAACAGTTCTAGACTTTCTAGCCGAACTTTTCCATGCAGGTTCGTCCCCATCTACCATTAGAGTTCAATTGGCTGCAGTTTCGAACTTTCATGTTGGAGTCTCAGAGTCCTCTATCATGTCTCATAAACTCTGCAAGGCTTACTTCATTGATTACCCTAGTGTATGAGATAAGACAGCAACGGTTGCCATCCAAACCCAGGGCTCATTCAACTAGAGCTTTAGCCACTTCTGTAGCTTTCCAAGATAGGCTGCCTATTGATTCAATTTGTTCTGCAGCTACTTGGGCTTCTCCCCATACCTTCATTTCTCATTATAAGTTGGACTTGGCCTCTAGAGACCGAGCCAACTTTGGTTCCACTGTACTCAAGAGTCTGTTCCGATAGACCACCCGGGACAAGGTGCTAGGGACGCGGTCCCATCCAGCAAGAATGAAGGCGAGATTGACAAGTTAACATTTAGAAGTTATGTACCTACCATAACGTTCCATGTTAGTTGTCTTCTCGCCTTCTTTCTTGCGTCCCACCCTCCTTCCCCCTAGCCAGGACAGACCTAGAAGAGTTTTCTTCTTTGTTCCTTATGGAATTTTATTGCTGGCCTTAGCTTTCAAACGAGATCTGAGGAGTTACCGCCTAGCATTGTGGGATAAAGGGGAGCCTCAAGCCGGTGGAACTAGCTCTCGAACTTTTAGAGTGGCCGAATCGGAGCCGAGGATCGGCTCCGAACCCATCCAGCAAGAAAGAAGGCGAGAAGAAGACAACTAACATGGAACGTTATGGTAGGTACATAACTTCTAATTTGGAACAGTGTAACAAGCTTTGGGCATGATGGTATACATGCCCTTGCAATCTTTAAATAAAAAAAATAAACAAGGGAAGTAGTTACATGATACACAGGGTGGTAAATGATTATAGCAATAACCCACGCCTGGGTGTGGGTAATGCTGGATTTACCCACGGTTGGCGTGGTTTGGTCCCGAGGGCGAAGCCTGAGGGACCAAACAAAGTCAACCATGGGTAAATACAGCATTACCCACACCCAGAAGTAGGTTATTGCTATTATACCATGACATTATTTAAGAAAAGAAACTATTACTTTTCTTAAATAATGGCATAGTATAATGCCTGTTTACTGCCCTTCCACAGATGTCTGGCATCCGCGGCAGTTCTGATGTACTGAGCCTGCAGTACATCAGAGCTGTGGGCAAATGCAACGGAGAAAGCAAGATCTCCATTGCTTTTTTTTTTACTATTTTCGCTATGTTAAATGGGTTTAACATAGCGAGACAGTTTTAAAATAAGCAATGGAGATGTCCGTTGCTTATTTTAAAACTGTCTCGCTATGTTAAACCCATTTAACATAGCGAAACAGTAAAAAAAGCAATGGAAATCTTGCTTTCTCCGTTGCTTTAAAACCTTTCGCTATGTTAAATGGGTTTAGCATGAGACAGCTTTAAAATAAGCAACGGAGATCTCCGTTGCTTATTTTAAAGCTGTCTCGCTATGTTAAACCCATTTAACATAGCGAGAAAGTGTTTTAAAAGTAGAGTTATACTAATGGAAAAATGTCCGGGCGACCGGACCTTTATCCATTAGTATAACTCGATTTACAATGTGCATGCTGGCCAATCAGCGTGCACGTTTTGGGGGGGTCATGGTATAATAAGAAATAAGTAATTGTTTCAGGTCCAAACGTAATTTAAACTGCATGGTACAGCAAAGTATAGTTGTGATATAAGCATGAGTGCGCACAACTGATCACTTTGTTGGTAAATAAACTTGATTGTACTTTTTAAAGTTATACTACAAGTTACAGGTACAGAAGTAAAAATCTTACTGATGCTGTCCTGATTTAGGTTAATAGTAGTAGGATGCTGCTTTGTATTTAATTACTCAGTTACAGGTTCAACAACAGTGAGAAAGTCAAGTGCCAGACCTGATGACACTTAAACCTGGTGAGATTCAAACAATGAATCAAAACGCTGTTTTGTGTGTACTCATACAGAACAAGAGACACATTACTAAAATAATGCAACATCTGTTAAAGTTTCCTGTAATAAAAAGATAAAAGTGCAGGTCATAATATTAACAATTCAGCTGTAATTAAACTGCCAGAACTTTATAAACCATATACCACTGTTTTTAAGTGCTTAATCTGTTATATCAGAGGCATTGGTGACTAATAAATGGTAATCACTTAGAGAAGAAGAAAAAATAAACCTGTTACTGTCCGAGTTGTTCTCAAGGGCAGTATGTAATATGGAGGATTAGGATCTGGTCACCGATCATAAAATATATAATGGGATGTTGTCCTATTTCAGCTTCATTCTTAACTGGCTGGATTTAGACTCGACCTTATACAAAAGCTGAAAGTCTTCCACTAGCTCATGGCTGTAATCCTGTCCCATTATGCACTAGGAAAACTCCCCAGATCTCGTGCTTCCGTAGTGGCTGTGGCTAAGTGGAAATGTTTCTTACTTGTTTGGATAATTGTCAGTTAATCATCATAAATACTTGTCCTAGAGTTTATTAAATACGTTTAACAACTTTTAGTGTGCTTGTTTCTGTTGGTTTTGCTGTTGGTCGTCGTTTCATTCTCTAGGCCTTTTTTCTGTCCCTATCCCGGCTTTAACTAGCATTTCTAAGCCCGTTTTAGTTAGAGGGCTTCCCTTTGTTTTGTTTTTTGTTTACTGGCTCCTTTAAGTTAAAGAGCTTCGTCAACTTAATTTTTTTCCCTCTGCTACCTCTTGTATTGCCACGCAAGCTTGTTTAAGTTAGATGACTGCTGCTTCCCGTATAATTTAGAGGCCCCCCCCCTTTTTTTTTAACTTTGGGCAGGTTTATTTACCTGAGAGAACTGCCCTTTTCTTCTGTTATAGTTTGTAGGGATTTTCCCTTAGTATTTATTCTCATCTTATTGTTTAAAGAAAAAAATGGACGATATATATATATATATATATATATATATATATATATATATATATATATATATAGGGTTAGTTTGACAAATATTTTTCTTGTGTAGCAGTTAGCTGTTGTTCTTATTGTTGTTGTTAGTTATTTGCAGCTATAATGTCCAAGGATCCTAAAGAGATAAAACCCTCTGGGTTCAAGAAATGTGGGAAATGTAATCAAAAAATGTTGATTACTGATGGTTACACTGTGTTTACTGCCTTGGAGCAGTTTACTTACAGGAGTCCTGTGCCATCTGTCACTCATTCAGCCATAGAGTTTTGCTTGAGAGAAAGAATAAGCTTATTTTGAAAGGTTTGCTGAAGACCCCCTTCACTGAAACTATTGGAGAAAGTCAGGATACTTTAAAATTGGCCAAATCCCCTTCTTTTTCAAGATTTGAGAAGTCAGGGAAAAGGTCATCTCCTTCCAGTGCTCATTCAGAGCCACTTAAAAAGTTATTGAAAGTGTCATCTCTGGACCCGAAGACTATTGAGTCTGAAAAACCAACTACCTCGGCTCCTACTGTGTCAGTGCCGATGGAGTTTCGTGTGCAGAGCTGGTTTCTCCCACTTTCAGATCCCCTTTACTTCAGCCTGCTAGATCTCCTGCTGCCTCCTGTCGATCCTCCAGGAGCCTTTCTGATAATGATGTGGATCGTATGGTGTGGAAACTTTTAAGGACACAGGAGCTTGCCAAACTGTTGTCGGCTCCAACCCAGAGGGATTCGGAACTGACCAAGACTACCTCTTCACCATCAACTCCTCCTCCGATTCGACCTAGAATCTCAGAGCTGGAATGTCTGGAACTGATTTGTAGTGGAACCATCAGAACCAAGACCTACTCCAGGATCTTTAGGCCCGATTACTGCTCCAACATCCTCGGTCCAGTCTGAACTGGAGGAGTCTAGGAGCCAACACTCTCTGGTTGGGTCCGGGGAGGAAAGTTGTCGGATCCAAACTTGCCTCTCAGGGCTTTAGAGCAGGTGAGCTCTGTTCCTACATTGGCCTCTGAGTCCGGGGATGCCTTCAGGCTCTCAGGAGCCAGAGGTTTCCTTGGATCAGGGGCGGGGGGCTTTCGAGGTGATGAGGAGAGTGCTGCCTCCACAGAGGTCCACACTCGGGTCCTGATATTCTTCCCCCAAAGGCACCAGTGTCTGTCTTGGCACCTCTGCATCCACAGACATGCGGAGACCCCAAGCCTCAGGGTGCCTCATTGGTGACCCCCTCTGTTCTGAAACCTCTCCAGAATACCCTTCTGAAGAGGTCCCTCATAAGAGACTTTACAAGAGGAAGCTTTTCGACTCCCCAGAGGATTCCATCACATCTGATGCAGACCTTGATGAATCAGAAGGGTCCCCACGGTCGCCCTCTGAGGATGTCTTCTTTGCAGACATCCTGGAGATTCTTAAACAGAGAGGTGGCTGGAAGCTCATCAACCCTTCTGAAGAGGAGTCTGTATACCTGAAGACTTTTGGGTCTCGCCCTTCTGCCACTTGGGTGTTTCCGCCTTTCGATGAACTAATGGACCTAGTTTGATGAATGGCATGGGAGTCTCCAGACTCAATGCAGCCTGTTCCTCAGAGGCCAGAGAAATTCATAACATCTCCCACAGATAAGAGTTTACTTATGAAAGGTGGCCCAGTAGATGCTATGGTGGTGGTGTTGGTGGCAACCACAGAAAAGGAACTTTCAGAGATGTCCTAATCTGTCCATCCACCGAACAAGGAGTCCCGTACGACAATCAGATATGGAGAGCACACCTTTTCTTTGGCAGCTTTTGCACTCAGGTCGTTGAATGATCTCACCCACTTTACCAGACTTCAGAGAGCTTTGCTGAAAAAGCTAGGAGATACTCTCCAAGGTCCAGTAGCTGAAGGGGTATCAGAGAAGATTTCCTCTCAGCCCTCCATCTTAAACTCAGTGGTCAACCCCTCCATGTAGCAGATGAAGCGATTAGGGCAGCGGGTTCAGGAATTTCCCTAAGGAGACATTCCTGGATGCGCTTGTGTGACTTTGCAGAACCCTTTAAATCTTCTTTTGTTATTGCCCCTTTTGATGGCTCATCCTTGTTCAGGCCAAAAGTCAAAGACACACTAAACAGGTGTGAGCAAGAATGAAAAACTCTCTCTGCCATAGGAGTCCATTTTGCCTGCCTTCTAGACCTTACCCAAAAGGGAGGAAAAATGTGCTTCCGAAAATCCCAGAGAACTTTTCAGCACACACGTGGTGATTCTTTTCCCAGGGGCAGAGGGGGAAGCAGTAATGGAAGACACTGACCACACGACAGAGGGGGGTCCGCAGAATCAGGGTGACAGGGAATCATTCCATGGTAAGCCTTTTCAGCTCTCATGGAAGGAGGCCCACCTATCCATCTCTGGAGGCCGTCGGGGTCATTTATCTTTGTACCCAGAGGCCTAGCTAAAAATAACAAAAGACAAGTTGGTAAAAATCATCGTATCCAGAGGCTACTCTATACCCTTTTCCTTCCCTGTTCCAGACATAAAGAACATCCCGGATGTTCCACCCAGTCACAGAGAACAGGTAACTCTAGAAATCCAAAAGTTGCTACACAAAAGTGTCATCCAAACAGTACCCACAGACCAAATAGGATCCGGAACTTAGTCAAAATTCTTTTTAGTTCCAAAGAAAATGGGGGACTTGAGACCCATCCTGGATCTCAGCAGATTTAACAAATCAGTAAGTAAAGCAAAATTATGGATGGTAACACTGCAGTCAGTACTCCCTTTTCTGGGAAAAGATGATTGAATGTGCTCTATAGACCTACAGGATGCATACTACCACATAAAAATGGACAGGCAATCCAGGAGTCATTTGCGCTTTTGTTTGGGAGCCAGTCACTACCAGTTTCGAGCTCTGCCCTTTGGTCACACTACAGCACCCAGAGTGTTCACTAAGTATATGGCAGTGGTCACCGCTCACTTGAGATGCCTAGGATTCCGAGTGTTTCTGTACCTAGACGACTCGCTCCTAACTGCCACCACCAAGCATCTTCTAATAAAAGCAAAAGATACCACATTACAGCTCTTCTCTCACCTAGGAATCACAGTAAATTATGAAAAATCTGCCTTGTTACCATCTCAACATATCGTTTTTGTATGAACAGATCTAGATACAACAAAAATGATGACAAAACTTCCCCATGAACTAGTTCAAGTCCTGCGGCACCAAGTCAACTTCCTACTTTCAAAGAAAAATGTACAAGCAAGAATAGTCCTGAAAATCCTGGGGATCGTGGCAGCAGCAGCAATAAACTTTATTCCATTAGCACAACTGCATGTGAGAATCCTGCAGTGGCTACTCTTCACCCGGTAGTCCATGCAGGACCTACCCATGTCCCACGAAATTATGATAACAGAATCTTGCAAGAAAGACCTTCGTTGGTGGCTTCACTCCACTCATGTGATATTAGATTGACCCTTTGTTCTTCCACAACCTTTAGCCATGGTGACCACGGATGCTTTCCAGTTGAGGAGAGGGGCATTATCTAGGAGAGACAGTCCAAGGCACTTGGCAGAATCACGACACCCATTTGCACATCAGTGTCCTAGAGATGAGGGCAGTGCTTCTAGCATTGCAAGCATTCCAAGACTCTTCCACTAGGAACTATTGCAATACAGACAGACAACATGCGGTTGTGTGGTACATAAACAAGGAGGGACCAAGTCTTACACTCATTGCCGGGAGGCCCTCAGAGTATGGTGGTGGGCAACCTCCTCCTGTTTTCTGATAGCAATGCACATCCTGGGGAAGTTCAGTGTGATAGCAGGCAAACTCAGCAGAGCGATTCTGATGCCTCATGACTGGTCCCTAAAACAATAAGTAATGGAGATGATTTTCCGCAAATGGGGCCAGCCTTGCTGCAACCTTTTTGCCATGTCCATGAATGCCAAATGCAGCAGCTAGCTTGCCCTTATCCCCCCTCTGGGGGAGTCACCAAGGGATGCACTTGTTCATGATTGGCCCTCGGGTCTCCTCTAAGCCTTTCCTCCCTTTCCATTGATACCCAAAGTTCTTCAGAAGGCCAATTCCCTCGGAAAGAATTTGATATTCATCGCCCCTTACTGGCCTCGTCAGATCTGGTTCACCTTCCTTTGGCCTCATCTTCAGCAGGAGCCGTGGATTCTGGACCCGGTTCCGGATGTTCTGATTCATGAATCAGGGATGCTCCACCCCTTCCTTCAATCCCTTTGTAATGCCCCTGCCCTGGCCCAGTACTCGAGGAGCCTCAGTCCTCACCACTAACACTAGTGACAGGATGTACACATTGGCAGGATGACCAACACACACAGTAAAGTACAATTTCCCTTAAGAGCACACAGAGATCACAGTCAGTTTGGGGCTGGTTTTTCTCTCTCTCTCTCCAGATCCCCAATAAGACTCCCCACTGGGACAGCTGTAGGGTTCAGATCTCAGCCGAGTGGTCAAGCCAAAATCTCCAGCACCCTCTCTGTCCAACCAGTGCTTCGTGTCCCTGCCCAAGTAGCTGACACACACACACACACACACACACACACACACACACACACACACACACACACACGCACACACACACACTTTGAGATTTGATTTGTATACAAACACACAGACACTCCTGGGGATGGCTGGCACAGGTCGCTAGCTATGCCTCCTTGTGCCCAGCCTATAGGCTAGTACCACCTGCCACCAACCACTACTTATCAGCTACTTTAAGGCCATTACAAAGGGTGACCAATTCTACTGTGCAATTTTACTATTATCCAAATGGTAAGTGTGACCAGAACTTTTAAGGCTATTCCAGAGTGGCCTGTGCAGTATCACCAAATACATATACAAGTACTCTAAGAGCTTAAATATCTCTATACAAAACCAGCCACAATTAAACTGTTTAAATATATTTAATAATAAATAATAAAAGCACAAGACAATACTCATGAACTCAACACAATGACAATAGAGTTCAGAGTAACAAGAAATAACAGCTTTGCAGAACAATCACACATAAATACAGAAAAACATCTAGACTCATCTATTTTCCTATCTATCTCTAAGAGAAATCACTGCAATGTAAGCCTTATTTACAGAGCAAGGCAAATATAGATGAGAAGTGCTGAGGAGGTGTTTACAGGTCCAAGACAAGATACAAAATGAACAGACTTTCTCTCTGGGATAGTTTTTAAATTAATAATACACATTACTGCTGGGTTACCTAGATGACATCAGTATTTGATACCTGCATCTAGTTCCCAGGCTAAACAGATACCAGCAAAATGTAACGTATCTCTATGAAAAATACTTATCTCTTAGAAGCTTGCCTGAAACTGGAAGTCTTTGATACCCAAAGTTCTTCAGAAGGCCAATTCCCTCGGAAAGAATTTGATATTCATCGCCCCTTACTGGCCTCGTCAGATCTGGTTCACCTTCCTTTGGTAGTAATTATCTCTGCCTTAAGATAGTAGAAAGAAACTCTGCCTGCAGACCTGTCTTCTAGCTGTGGTAAACACAGTTGTATAACTCTTTACTTATTTTCTTAGAGTTTGCAAGTTAACTCTGTATGTTCCAATGTCTGCTATGAAAGCATACATTTGCACAGGCATATAGTCCATATACATTTCTGCTCCAGTAGGTTGCACTGTGATTATATTTTTGAAGCTCAGAACATAACACACAGGTTACTTACATTTGTAGACAAGCCTATGGATCATATTAATGTTTACAATGACATAGAATTATTTACAAAATTCTAGCTTGCTGGGCTGGCAGCCTTCACAATTCTCCCCACTTGAAAACTTAAGCTACTTTTTCAAGTGACCCTTGAGAAACATTGCTTGAGAGTGACCCTTGAGAAATGTTGCTTGAGAGGATTGAGCCTATCTGAGAATACCTTATCCCATTCCCTGTCTTGAGAGCCCATCTGCATTGGCATTGCTAATCCCACTGCAGTGCTGCACTGACATATTATATGCCTGCAGTCCTAGGCTCCACGTTCGTAACTTGGCATTTTGCTGGCTGGCTCGATGCAGCCAATGTTAGGGGAATGTGGTTTGTAACTACAGTAAATTTCCTTCCATACAGATAAGGCTGAAGTTTCTGCAGTGCCCACACTATGGCTAGACATTCCTTTTCTACAGCTTCATACCATTCCTTCCTAGGTTGGAGCCTATGACTCAGATAAACCACTGGGTGCTGTTCTCCCTTTGAAGAAATCTGACTAAATACAGCCCCCACCCCATGGTTCGAAGCATCCACCTGCACAACAAATTCTTTGCTGTAATCTGAACTGGCTAACACAGGAGGTCCTCCCAAAGCTCTTTTAAGCTTCTGGAATGCCTGCTCACATGCTGGGGTCCACACTACCATATCTGGTCTCTTCCTTGTCAGGTCTGTGAGGAGAGCAGCTATGGCACTATAATTGGGAACAAACCTTCTGTACTACCCTGCTGTCCCCAAAAATGTCCTCACCCGCTTTTTGGTAACAGGTGCAGACCATGCCTGAATGGCTTCCATTTTGGCCAGTTCTGGCCTGATCTTACCTCTCCCTACTCTATGTCCCAGGTAGGAGAACTCTGCCATACCCACCTGGCATTTGCTGGGCTTAATGGTCAACCCTTCCCTCTGTAGTCTGTCCAGCATCTCCCTGACATGCTGAAGGTGCTCTTGCCAAGAATGGCAGTAGATGGCAGTATCATCTAGGTAAGCAAGGGCAAAATCTCCTGCTAGGATATAATCTACCAGCCTCTGGAAAGTTGCTGGGGCATTTTTCATCCCAAAGGGCATCTTTGTGAACTCATACAAGCCAAAGGAGTTACAGAGGCTGACCTCTCTCTAGCACTGGGAGTCAAGGGCACCTGCCAGTAACTCTTGATACGATCAATGGTAGTAAGATACCTAGCCCCACCCAGCTGCTCTAGGGCTTCATCTGTTCTAGGCATGGGGTAAGCATCTGACTGTGTGACTATTTAATTTCCTGTAGTCCACACAAAACTTGGTGCTGTCATCCTTCTTTGGTACCAGCACCACTGGGGAGGCCCAGGGACTGCTGGACTCCTGCATTATCCCTAGTTCCAACATTTCCTGCATCTCCTTCCTCAGAGTCTGTTTGACTCTCTCAGGCAGCCTATAAAGGGCCTGCCTAATAGGGCTTTGGAGTCATGTATTCATATGGTGCTGCACCAGGTGGGTGCAACCTGGTTTCCCAGTAAACATGTCCCCAAACACCTGTAACACTGCTTGTATTTCTCGAACCTGGGTAGGAGATAGCTGCTTGGACACTGCTACCCCTTCCACTGAGGTGTCAGTCCAAGCCTTAGAGAGGAAATCAGTCACCAGATCTCCCTCAGTCTCCTCCTACAATCCACTGCAAATACTCAGCACAAGGGCCTCCCTATTGTGGTAAGGTTTCATCATATTAACATGATACAGTTTGTGCCCCTGCCTCCTGCCTAGCAGTTCTGCCATGTAGCTAACATCACTGACCTTCCTTACCACCTTGTAGGGTCCCTCCCAAGCTGCCTGCAGCTTATTGTGTCTGACAGGAATGAGAACCATTACCTGCTGATCTGCAACATACTCTCTACCTGGAGCATTCCTGTCATACCAGACCTTTTTCTGCTGTTGGGCTTCTACCAGGTTCTCCTGGGCCAAGCCCGAGTTCCCTAAGACTTTTCCTGAGGTTTAGGACATATGCCACAATAGACTCCTTGTGGGATTTCACACTCACCCTCCCACTCATCTTGAGTTAAATCTAGAGGTACCTTCACCCTATGCCCATACAACAACTGAAAGAGTGAAAAACCTGTGGATTCCTGGGGAACCTGTCTGTAAGCAAGCAACAGTTGGGACAAATATTTGTCCCAATCCCTCCTAAACTGGTCTACAAATGTCCGTACCATGATCTTAAGTGTACAGTTTAACCTCACAACAAGACCATTAGTCTGGGGATGGTAGGGGTTTGTCTTTAGGTGCTTCACCCCACATTACTTTCACAGACAAGTCAGTAGGTCTGATATGAAATTGACACCTCTGTCAGGATTTCTTTTGGAAAACCTACCCTGCTGAAAATATCTAACAAAGTATTTTCAGTCTTTTCTGCCTCAATGGAGGACAGATCTACTGCTTGAGTGTACCTCATAGGATAATCTACTAGCACTAGGATATACTTTTTCCCTGTGAAACTCGGGGTACTCAGAGTCCCCACAATATCCATAGCTACCCTCAGAAATGGCTCCTCAATCACAGGCAAAGGCATCAAAGGGGCTTTCACCTTGTCTCCTACCTTGCCTACCTTTTGGCACTGCTCACAGGTCCTGCAGTACCCTGTTATATCTCTGGAAATCCCAGGCCAATAGAAGTTAATCATAACACGTCTATTTGTATATTTTATGCCCATATGATGTGCAAAGAGAATATCATGGGCTAGGGCTAGAAGTGCCAGATGGTAGGCTCTAGGCATCACCAACTGCTGTATTCTCTCATCTTCTAGCCCTCCCTCAGGGGTCCACGCTCTTTACAGTAATCCTTTGTCCCAGTATACAGATTCCTCTTTCCCTTGAGAATCAGGTTCTTTACAAGTTACCTCCCTCAGGTCTTGTAATGTAGGGTCTAAGAGCTAAGCCTGTCTCAATTTTCTCTTTTTAACCCTTCCCAGCTCCCCTTCCACAGGAAGTCTGGTATCCTCTGACAGTCGTGCCTCACTGTCAGCATGGGTACTACTACTCACTTCTGCCCTTGCAGTAACTCTGTCCAAGGGAGCATCAGTACCCAGAAGCAGCTGTGGCACACCTTCAGTTTTACTGCTACAGAGTAGCTCCCTCCCTGAAGTAACCACCTCACCAGTCCCGGCTGCAAATGTGCGGTCTGTCTGGGTCTCCCACAGGCTACCAGACCCACATGCTTGTCTCCAAGCCTTACTGCATGTAACTGCATGAACACATGGTATTGCATTATCAAAATCAGTCCCTATCAGTACATCTGCAGGGATATTCTCAAACACACCTACTTGCTGGCTTCCTTTTTCACCCTCCCAGTCAAGGTGAACCGTAGCCAAAGGTATTTGGAATGGGGTCCCTCCTACAGCTTTGACTGGAGTAGACTGCCCAGGCAAGCAGTGCTCCTCTGTAATCATTGCAGGCTTCACAATGGTTATATCAGAGGCTGTGTGTCTCTTAGCAGTGGTCTCTTTGCCATTCACTAAGATAGTATATAACCTATTGTGGTTGTTTGGTACCCTTGTTGTCTCAAGACAACTTACTGTTGGGGTTTTATCATTCCCACTTACTGGCTCTCCCACCTTTTGTTCCACACCTTGCCTCAGTGGACATGTATATGCTACATGGCTCCACTGGTGGCATTCAAAACATTTAACACTAGGTCCTGGGTGTGTACCTTGACTAGTGGCTTCCCCTGCTACTGTCAGATTCTTTTGGGACAGTCTGGGCTGCCCACCATGGGTTCCTTTAGACCCATGAGCAGCACTGGGTGTCCCTTTCCTGTGCAGGGATGCCCTGCTTGCTAGGTATAGGTCTCCCCTCTTCTCCAGCTCCTCTACAGTAAGGCATTGTCTATCAGCTAACCAGATACTCATGTCCTCAGGCAAAATGCTAAGGGCTTGTCCCTTCACCAAAAGGTCTATCAACCCTTCAAAAATGGTGACCTGACATCCACTCACCCATCTTTGAAAATAACTGCTTAGTTCGGCAACATATTCAGACATAGTTTCATCTGCCTTGTGTCTATGCTCACGAAGCCTTTTCCTATAAGCTTCAGGTGTTAACTTAAAAAATTCTAGCAAACAGTTCTTTACAACATTATAATTTAAAGAGTCATCATCAGACAGTTTGGACACAACAGTTACAGCTTTACCATGGAGTAAGGAGGTCTGGAACCGTACCCAGAGCCCTTGGTCAACATCATACAGTTTAGATACCCTCTCAAACATATGAATGAAACTATCACAATTATCCCTCTCTGTAAATTGGGGAAGGAATTTACTGACATTTATTGCTTCAGTTACTTCCTTCCCCATTACCTCCATGACTCTGGTGAAGAATCAGCATCTCCTTTTCATGTTGCCTCTGCCTCTCCTTCTCCTCAGCTTCCAGATGTCTCAGTCTCTCTGCTGCTTCCATTTGCAAACACTTGGTCTCCAACTCAAGTGTCTTTAACTCCAGATGGATTTTTAAAGGTTGAGCTGTCCATTCTCTGACAGTTGTACATCTCCACGGCCAGTCTGATCATCCTCCTGGTTGCTATTTTCTGATGCAGCTGTGACTAAAGCTGCAATCATGTCTGCTTTAGTCAGGTTTCCATGCACCAGCCCTTTAGCCTGGCACATCTCAGCCAACTGGCTACTTGTCAGCTTGCCGTACTCCTCTGCTGACATGCTTGTCTGCTCTCCCTGATTAGCTAAGTTAACAAAAAAAAATAAAACAATTGTGATATGAACTCTGAATGTTCACTACATGGCTGATTTAGAGTACAGACACCTTCACTGATCACTGTACACAAGCTACAGGAATTCAATATCCACACCACTACAAGCCAATTAATATATGATGTGGCTATCTCACTACTATCAACCAATTAATATGTGATGTAGCTATCCCATCACTGCCTAACAATTAATATTGCCAACAGACATTGCCAACATACTGGCAGACAGGTTCAGTGCAAACTTCACCCCCCTCTCCCCCCCTAAAGGGGAGATAACTATCCCAGCGGAGTGTAGCCTCCCAGACATCTCAAATGCGCAGGTAAAAGCTGCTCTCTCTAAAACTAAAAACACAGCATCAATGGGACCGGATGGTGTCCCAGGCTGTATGCTACACGAGCTAAATGAGGAATTAAACCCGCACATAAGGCAGCTGTTTAATCTCAGCCTTACCACAGGATACATGCCCAAGGAGTGGCGTACGGCAACTGTGGTCCCACTCCACAAAGGCGGTGCCTCTACGGACCCTGGTAATTACCGCCCCATAAGCTTAACAAGTCTAGTCTGCAAAGCTATGGAGAGGATCATAATGGAGCTCATAAACAAAGATATAGGGGACTTGCAGACATTGGACCCGACCCAGTTTGGCTTCGTCAAGGGCAGATCATGCCTTTTGAACTTGGTCGACTTCTTCGAAACAGTCACCAAGGCCAGTGATGAGGGAAAGGCAGTCCATACAGCCTACCTTGACCTTGCAAAGGCTTTCAACACAATACCCCACTCTGGTATTGTAGAAAAACTTACCAGCTTAAATGTAAACCCATATGTCACAAGATGGGTTGCAAACTGGCTTAAGGACAGAACCCACAGGGTTAGAGTTGCTGGCGCTATGTCAGACTCCAAGCCGGTCACAAGTGGTGTCCCACAGGGCTTGGTCCTTGGCCCCCTATTGTTCGGCATCTACGTCTCAGAAGTACAGGCCAACATGGGAGAACTTTGGCTGACAAAGTTTGCAGACGACTGCAAACTGGGCGCCATAGTGGAAAGTGCATCAGACACGGATATCCTTCAGAAGGGACTCACGGAAACAGATAGCTGGTGCCAGAGCCATGGCCTGAAGTTAAACGCCAAAAAATGTATAGTCATACCCTTCGGGAAAAACAAGGTAACCCCAAGCTACCATATAGGTGGCAATCCACTAAGCACAGAAGAGGTTATCAGGGACCTGGGGACCCAGGATGACAGTGGCCTTTCTTTTGACACTCACGTTGCTAAAGTGGTTAGAAAGACCTTCTACATTGCCCACCTGATCATGAAGGGATTCACATCCAGATCTAGTGAGGTCATTGTTCCTCTGTACTCTTCACTTATCAGACCAATGATAGAGTACAATGCCCCATTCGGGATGTATCTCACCCGACATCTGCAGCAATTGGAGAGACCCCAAAAGTTCCTCACCAAAAGGATAAAGGGACTCCAAAATCTGTCATATGCTGCCAGATTGAAGAAACTCCAGCTCTATTCAGTCGCATACCGTCTGCTCAGAGGTGACATGTGCCTGACATACAAGGCCATATCCAACCCGGAATTAATGGACATGCTCCACCTCAAAAAATCCAAATCCACCAAAACCACTAGAGCAAGCGACTTAAACCTTAGCACGGATATAAATAGGACGTGCTGGAGGGATAGATTTATCACTCAGAGACTCCCTATGCTGTGGAATAAAATCCCAGTCCATGTAAGGCAGAGCACCTCGCTGGCTCTGTTCAAGAGAAATTTTGACCTGTGAATGGGAGATTGTAGGTTTACCCCGGGAATCATCTCTGTGTCACTGCTGGACAGAGGCACAACAAACTAATGGGCACAGTATTTTTTCATATAAGGGGTGGCGTAAGCCACAAAACTTTGAGCTAGGCTTATAAATGCCTTAGGGCAGATAGCCTAGTATAAACCTATGAACCTATGAATATCTGATGCCCCTGCCCTGGCGCAGTACACAAGGAGCCTCAATCCTCACCACTAACAACAGTGAGGGACGTGCACATTGGGAGGATGACCAGTACACATACACAGTAAAGTACAGTTTCCCTTAAGAGCACATAGAGATCACAGTCAGTCTGGGGGCTGGTTTCTCCTTCACTCTCCAGATCCCCAATTAGACTCCCCACTGGCACAGCTGTAGGGTTCAGATCTCAGCCGAGTGTTCAGGCCAAAATGTCCAGCACCATCTCTGTCCAGCCAGTGCATCATGTCCCTGCCCAAGTAGCTGGTACACACACACACTTAGAGATTTCATTTATATGCACACACACACTCCTGGGGAAGGCTGGCACAGGATCGCTAGCTATGCCTCCTTCTACCCAGACTATACTGTAGTACCACCTGCCACCAACCACTACTTATCAGCTACCATAAGGCCCTTACAAAGGGTGACCAATTCTACTGTGCAATGTTGCTGTTATCCAAATGGTAAGTGTGACCAGAACTTTTAAGGCTATTCTGAAGTGGCCTGTACAGTATCACCAAGTACATATGCAAGTATTTTAAGAGCTTAAATATTTCTATACAAAACCAGCCACAATTAAAAGGTTTAAATATATTTAATAATAAAAGCACAAGACAATACTCATTAACTCAACACAGTGACAATAGATTTCAAAATTACAGGAAATACTTTAAAACAACATTGCTGCTACAGTTCGAGTTCATTTAGCTGCCATCTCAAATTTCCACCTTGGATTTGGTGGCTCGAATGTTATGGGCCATAAGTTATCTAAAACTTATCTTAAAGGTGTTCTTCACATGAGACCTTCTGTCAAAATTCCCTATTCTCCCTGGAATTTGAACTTTATGCTGTCTCAAATTATTCTTCCCTCTTTTGAACCAGCATCTTCTTGTGATCTGAAATATTTATCCTGGAAAACTATTTTTCTAGTGGCTATTACTTCTGCCCGCAGAGTGTCAGAACTTCAAGCATTATCTGTCAGACCACCTTACATGATTTTCCCATGCTGATAGAGCATCTCTCAGAACAAACCCCTCATTTTTACTTAAAATCTGTTCTGAATCCAATATTAATCAGGTCATTGAGCTGCCAGTCTTTTTTCCCAACCAGTCTAACAAATTGGAATACATGCTGCACAAACTTGTTGTACACAGATAGCTCAGATTTTATCTTGACAGAGCTAAGGATATTAGAAAATCAGATCAACTTTTTGTATCCTCAGAAGTCAGAAAAGGTAATCCAGTGGCTAAAACAACTTTATCTAAATGGTTATCAGATTGTATATCCTTTGTTTATGCGAATGTGAGCATGCCATTGACACACAAACTTAAGGCTCATTCTACCAGAGCCATTTCTACGTCTTCTGCCTTTCAAGCTAAATTGCCCCTTGACAATATTTGCACTGCAGCCACTTGGTCTAAGCCTCATACCTTTATCACGCATTACAAAGTAGATAAGGCTTCTAGGGACAGGTCTTCCTTTGGTTCCATGGTAGTGAAGAACGTACTTCCATGAGCCACCCAAGATTGAGGGTGCTAGAGGGACGCTACCCATCAGTGAGAATAAACAGCGAGATTTAACAACTTCACATAAAGAAGTTATGTACTTACCATAATGTTCCATGTGAGTTGTTCATCTTGCCTTTATTCTCACATCCCTCCCTCCTTCTCTCTCCTGGCTAACAGTTGACTTAGAGGCTAGTACCATCCTGGTTATTTAATATTTCTTCTTCCCCTTCGGGAAGTGCTTCCTTGTAGAAATAAATAAAAGGGTATATATATTTATACTTGCAGCAAACAAGATCTCAGGTAATTCCAGCAGTGCATTGTGGGATAAGGGGCTTGGTCTTGAGTTACTGGCAAACCTTGAGCTTTGCTATCGGCCGTGTCGGAACCGAGGATTGGCTCCGAAACCATCCGTGAGAATAAAGGCGAGATAAACAACTCACATGGAACATTATGGCAAGTACATAACTTCTTTGTATGAGTTGTAGCCCAGTAGCGCTGGGGTGCTCTTTGGAGCCTTGAACCAGGTTTCAGTTACTGCACAGATGTCGACGTTCTCCATACTGAGGAGTGCTTCGAGTGTGTGCATTTTGATATTTAAACTCCTGGCGTTGAGTAGCATAACCCTCAGTTTTTTTTTAATTGTGCTGTTTACAGAGGTGGGTTTGACTTTTGAGCCTTGCCTAAAAAAGGCACTATGGGGGCAGCAAGAGCCTTGGCCAGTATTCAAAAGCCTAGGGGTGACAGGTGCAAGCCGTCTCTTGCGAAGCAACGCGGCTTGTCGAGCATGTCGTCCCAGGCTGACAGACACTGGATCCCCTTTGAATGACACCAGAAGCTGAGCCAATTGTTGAAATTGATCATTTTTTCTTTATACAGAGGTATCATTCTTGGTGAGGGCAGGATGCTACTCAGGGCCAGGGTCATACCAGCCTGGGCTGCATGATTAGAGAGCTCTTCCATGTCTCTTTTCATGTAGTCCAGGGAGGTACGTCTCAGGTCATTCACACCAACATGAAAAATGACAGAGTCATATTTGTACTTGTTCTGGAGTGACCTGAGTGCTTGTGTTATGTGGCGGATTCTGGCTCCCAACAGGCAGCTAACAGTAACCTTCTGCTTGTCCAGCCTAGTGAGTGGGACATCAGTGTGCCTGACTATAAAGTGACCTACTACTAGTGTGTTAGGTATGTTATTTCACCTTAAGGGCTGTGATTGTGCGGCGCACTGATTTTGTGTTTTATGTGTTGTCTGGTTTGTGACGGGAAGTGTAGGTTGTCTGAGTGTCTGCTTTGGAGGTCTTTGATGCTTTTGCAGGTTTTTATTTAGAGCCTCTGAGTATGATTTTGTGTATTTATGTGTATTTTTTGCCAGTGCTGTTTTAGTAGGTCTGTGTGCGGCTGGAGGTGTGGTGCAAGTGTTAACCTTCTCCTCTTGACTGTCTGTTCCAGTCTTGGGTGGAGACAGCGTAGCTTCCAGTTTGGCTGTATAATTGCATCTCTCACATATGTTAGTGTTTTGTGGTAGGAGGAGAGGGTTGTCTGTGTACATGAGGCAGTTATAACATTGCCTCAGGATACCCAGATTCACCAGCTGGACTGGAGAGTGCACCTGAAGTTGCCCTTTGGTAATGCCTGAATAGTTGGGTGAGCTGCTTAGTCACTTGGTTGGTGAGAGTTGAATAAAGAGCCTTGCCCTGCTGGGCAATCAGTGTCAGGGTATATTAGTGCTTGCTATTAGGTCTGAGCAAGTGCTGGGCTGTAAGATGCTTTTTGAGTGCTTAGGTTGAGAGTTAGACTAGTTTTAAGGGAAAACTGAAGAGGAGACTTAGTGGAGCCGAGAATAATTTAACCGTAGCTAATAGGCACTGCCTGGTGTGCAAAACCATGCAAACGAGGTTTTTATAGTAGGGAAATGAAAGAGATAGAAATTAGCCCAAAATGGCCAATAAATTACTAACTTCTGGGCTAGAACCACTCCTCCAGGGATAGATAAGTTGCTCAAAGCTCTCCTCTCTCACAGGTGAACAGAGAAACTAATTTCTATCCAAGTAAGGTATGGGCAATTCAGAAACTAGTATCACAGCTCTGAATTCAGTACTAGCCTAAAAACTGAGCTATACTATCTTAGAAAGGCGGGAAACAAGGAATTTATTTATTTTTTTTGAAAAGATAAGGCATAAACAGTAAAAAATGCACTTTAAACAGCTTTAAACGACTACAAACAATCAGAAAAGGCCATCACACTTTAGTGTTTAGCCTACAACAGTTAAACAAAGTATTTAAACAAAGAACAACTTTTTAAAAGTGCAGGCAGTCAAATAAGTAGAATATGTGAAAAAAACAAGCTTTTAAATCACAATAAATGCTGGAAAATCTGCGTTTAGGCGGAAAACAGTTAAGTACAGCAAGAAAGTACAGAAAACTGATACTTAATCATTCCAAAGTCTCTCTTCTAAGCTAGAAGGCTTGTATCAGTTTAAGGCTTTCTAGTGCTACCCAGTAGGTTAGTTACAGGAAAGATGGGAAACAAGCGCAGATGTGGTCTTGTAAACCAGAAAGTTGAAAGAGACGGACAGACTGTCCAAATGGTCAATAAACTACAATTTCTGGGCCAAGAACCTCTCCTCTCGTGGTAGACAGGCTACCTAGTGCTTACCACTCCCACTGATAAGCTAGAAGGCTTTCTTCCAACACAGAAAGGCTTGCGGGGCCCAGAAGCTTACCAACAGTCCTGGATACAGCAACTCTGTATCTGGACTAGGCTAGTTACAGGAAAGGTGGGAAACAAGTGCAAGTGTGGCTTATAAACCAGAACGTTGAAAGAGATGGAAAAAAAACTGCCCAAACTGCCAATAGCTACAATTTCTGGGTCAGGAACCACTCCTCTTGTGGTAAATAGGCTACCTAATGCCTACCACTCCCACTGATAAGCTAGAAGGCTTCCCTCCAATGCAGAAAGGCTTGGTGGGGGGCTCAGAAGCTTACAAAGAATCCTGGATACAGCAAATCTGTACCTGGACTAGACTAGTTGCAGGAAAGGCAGGGAACAAGTACAAATGTAGGCTTTTAAGCCAGTAAGTTGAAAGAGATGGAAAACTGCTCAAACGGGCAAATAAACTACAATTTCTGGGCCAAAACTCACTCTTCCCATGGAGGATAGGCTGCCTAGTGCTTACCACTCCCACTGATAAGCTAGAAGGCTTCCCTCCAACACAGAAAGGCTTGGGGGGCTCAGAAGCTTTGTAACAATCCTGGATACAGCAACTCTGTAACCGGACTAGGCTAGTCATAGGAAAGGTGGGAAACAGGCACAAGTGCAGCTTTCAAACCAGAAAGTTGAAAGAGATGGAAAGAAACTGCTCAAACAGCCAATAGCTACAATTTCTGGTCCAGGGACCACTCCTCTTGTGGTAGATAAAGCTACCTGATGCTTACCACTCCCACTGATAAGCTAGAAGGCTTCCCTCCAACACGGAAAGGCTTGGGGGGCTCAGAAGCTTACAAAGAGTCCTGGATACAGCAAATCTGTACTTGCACTAGACTAGTAACAGGAAAGGCAGGAAACAAACGCAAACACAGACTTTTAAATCAGAAGGTAGAAAGAGATGGAAAAGTTTCCCAAACGGCCAATAAACTATAATTTCTGGGCCAGAATCCACTCCTCCTGTGGTAGACTAGTGCTTACCACTCCCACTGATAAGCTAGAAGGCTTCTCTCCAACACAGAAGGGCTTGGGGGGGGGGCTCAGAAGCTTACAAACAGTCCTGGATACAGCAAATCTGTACCTGGGTTACATTAGTTATAGGAAAGGCAGGGACCAAACGCAAAATGGGCTTTTAACCAGAAAGTAGAAAGAGATGGAAAAACTGCCCAAATGGCCAATGAACTACAATTTCAGGGCCAAAACCCACTCTTCCCATGGTAGATAGGCTACCTAGTGCTTACCACTCCCACTGATAAGCTAGAAGGCTTCCCTCCAACACAGAAAGGCTTGGAGGGCTCAGAAGCTTACACAGTCCTGGATACAGCAAGTCTGTATCTGACTTGACTAGTTACAGGAAAGGCAGGAAACAAGCTTAGAATGTTTTATTTATTTATTTTTTTTACAGAAAAGCAGCTAAAACAGCAGTAAATACAATTCAAATTGTAGTGCAGGCCAGCACACCCGAGTGTGTAGCAACACTATGGCAAATACAGTTCAAATAAATGCAATTAAATTAACAAATGACTAAAAAACAAGTGCAGAAGGCAGTAAATTAGAAGGCTAGTAACAAGCAGTAATAAGTGCAGAGTAAGAGTGACTGAACAGATAACAGCACGCAGAAGAGCAAGTAAGACAGTTACAGTAAGAGCAGCTGAATAAAATATATATATATATATATATATATATATATATATATATATATATATATATTTTTTTTTTTTTTTTTGAGGGAGGGAACAGACCAGGATTAAGAGGCTACAGGGGTTGTCCTTCCCAAATGCTCTCTTTGTACACAGTAGGAGTGCCTGAAATCAGAATATGATCTCACTGCACTCATTTGAGTGAGCAAATGAGATGGGCCCAGAAGGAGTATCTCAAGAGTTTCAAAGCCACCAACATTAAGACCAAAACAAAAACAGGGAGGGTGGTTGGGAACTAACTGTAGAGAGCTAGCCATAATTTCAGTTGAGTTAATATTCAGTTGTTGTTGTGTCTTTTGGCTTTTCCCGGTTTGGGGGTCGCCACAGCAGAACTCCGGTCCGCTAATGATTGGCAGTAGATTTTTACTTGCCGAGTTGCCAGCCCTGATGTACAACCTTTAACGAAGGTACGCCCATTCACGCATGTCTCCACACAGAAGACGCTCTAGCTGAGAATCGAACAGGACAACGTCTTACTGTGAGGCGACAACGCTACCACAGCACCCACCACCGCAGTGTTGAGTTAATATTCAGTGAAAAACACTAATATTCAGTGAAAATCCTCCAAGGACAGATAGGCTGCTCAAAGCTCCCTCTCTCACAGTGAACAGAGGAACTTACTTCTATCCAAGTAATGTATGGGCAAACACAGACATTTGTAACACAGTCCTGAATTCAGCACTAACCTGAAAACTGGACTATACTAGCATAGAAAGACAGAAAACCAAGTATATATATATTTTTTTTTTTCAGAAAATAAAGCAGATATAATCAAAAAAACACTTTACATGCACAGAAATGGCTATCACACTTGAGTGTGTAGCCTACAACAGTTAAACAGGTAATTTAAACACAAAACAATTTTGTTAAAGTGCAGGCAGTAAAATAAGTACAATATGTAGCTGAAACAAGCTTTTTAAATCACAGAAACTCTAGAAAATCGGCGTTTTAGGCTGAATTAGCTAAAGGCAGCAGGAAAATGCAGAAAAATGATACAATCACTCCAAAGTCTTTTGTCTCTGCTGCTGTAGAACTCTGCAGGGCACCAGGCAGGAGCTTGCTGAGCTGTATACTAGCTGATGTCTCTAAGTATTCCCTGTCTAAGGGAAGCAGTTTAATTCATTAACACATATGTGGTGTGGAATGCCACACCTCTAGCAGCCTACACACATTTTACATTCCAGATTATTTTCTGAAAAATGAACAGCATAAGATAAACAAATGTAAATATTTTGTGAACAATAAAAGCTATTAAAACTGTACAAATAGCAATGTTATTATTAAAAACTCTTCTTTACAGTGATCTGTGCATTCATAGTATTTTTCTAAATACTGTAATATATTATAATGCGCACAAACCCCAAATTATATTTTTGTAAACTTTTACAAATAAATTTTCATATCTTAAAAAACTGTACTTTGTGGGCGTGCAGTGGATATAAAATGCCAGGGTTTTGTGATATAAAAAATGAGACCACAATAAATCATTTCAAAACTTTTTCCTCCTTTAATGTGACCTATAACCTGTACAATTCAAGTGAAAAACAAATCTGTTGAGGGAAAAATATAAAAAATAAAAAATGTACAATACATTGGTTGCATAAGTGTGTACACTCTTAAACTAATCATTTGTTGTGTGTGCACACCCTTAAACTAATACTTTGTTGAAGCACCTTTTGGTTTAATTACAGCATTCAGTCTTCCTGGGTAGAAGTCTATCAGCATGGCACATCTTGACTTGGCAATATTTGCCCACTCTTCCTTGCAAAAGCACTCCAGGTCTGTCAGATTGATAGGGAATTTCTTGTGCACAGCCCTCTTCAGGTTACCCCACATATTTTCTGTTGGATTTAGGTCTGGGCCATTCCAAAACTTTAATTTTCTTCTGTTGAAGCTATTCTTTTGTTAATTTGGATGTATGCGTGGGGTCATTGTCCTGTTGAAAGGTGAAATTCCTCTTCATCTTCAGCTTTCTAGTAGACGCCTGAAGGTTTTGGGCCAAAAGTGGCTGGTATTTGGAAATGTTCATAATTCCCTCCACTGTGACTAATGGCCCAGTTCCAGCTGAAGTAAAGCAACCACAAAGCATGATACTGCCACCACCAAGCTTCCCCTTGGGGATGGTGTTCCTTTGGTGATGCAAAGTGTTGTTTTTGTGCCAAACGTACCTTTTGGAACTGTGGCCAGAAAGTTCAACCTTGGTTCCATCAGACCATAACACATTTTCCCACATGCTTTTGGGAAACATGATGTATTGTTTTGGCCGGGCCTGGATGTTTTTCTTTTTATGAAAAGGCTTCCTTCTTGCAACCCTAGTCCAGACATAAGGAGAATACGGGAGATTGTTGTCATATGTAGTAAACAACCAGTACTTGCCAGAAATTCCTGCAGCTCCTTCAGTGTTGCTATAGGTCTCTTGGCAGCCTTCCTGACCAGTTTTTGTCTTGTCTTTTCATCAGTTTTTTGAGGGATGTCCAGTTCTTTTCAGTTGTCCCATATTTTCTCCATTTTTTGATGACTGTCTTCATTGTGTTCCATAGTACATCCAATGCTTTGAACGTTTTTTGTACCCTTCTCCTGACTGATACCTTTCAACAATAAGATCCTTTTGATGCTTTGTAAGCTGTCTGCGAACCATGGCTTTTGCTGTAGCGGGCAACTGAGTAAATGTCAGGAAAATCCTACTAGGACAGCTGAACATTATTTGGGGTTAATCAGAGTCTCTTTAGTTGATGGCAGGTGTGTACCCAAGAAGATTGAATGCTGTAATTAAATCAAAAGGTACTTCAACAAAGTATTAGTTTAAGGATGTGCGGACTTATGCAACCAGCGTATTGTACGTTTTTTATTTTTTATATTTTTTCCCCTAACAGATTTGTTTTTCAATTGAATTGTACAAGTTATAGGTCACATTAAAGAAGGGAAAGTTTTGAAATGATTTATTGTGATCTAATTTTTTATACCACAAAAAGTTGGCATTTTAACAGGGGTGTGTACACTTTTTATATCCACTGTATATCCTTAGAACATTTTTGTTAATCTGACATAAGCTTTCACATAACAACAGGAAATTCCTCTAAAAGTTCTTGTTTATTGAGATATATACAGAAATATGTAAACGTATGCTTAATTGGATATTTATCTAAACAAATAATAGTGGATATCTCTCAAGGTGTGTAATTTACAGTGCAAAATCAAAGTTTTCTTCAACAGAATCTAAAGTTTCACTTAATGTCACACACAGCATGTAACTCACTTGGTTTTTGAAGTATTAAGTACATACAGAAATATTGCTTATTTTCATAATTACTAGCAAACAACTAGCAATATTGCCAATATATAGTGTGATATATACCAGTAATTTCAGTGAATTTTTCTTTCTTCCACATCGACGTTTTACACCATATACCTCAATAGCATGTGGTCTCCCATTTATGAAAATAAGAATATAAATTAGAAAATATGAATAATAAGTGGCAAACAAACATTAATTTAACATCTACAGGACATCCTAGACTAACAATCACAGTGTCATTTTAATAACTCCTTGCCCTTTCTAATACTGTTTCTTATTAGCTAGTTAGTCAATTAAAGAAGACAGACTTATAACATTTCTTTAGTTAGTCAATTAAAGAAGCCAAACTTATAACATTTCTGGATGTCATAAGGTGGTATGGGTATAAACTGGAAGTATGAAAAATGGGCTTTTTAACTTGAGTGAGTTAATTCAAAATGCTGTGCATACTTTAGCAGAGAGTTGGTGGAAACAGGAGCCGTTTCCTGTCCTGTTGTTGACATTTACTGGTTAGCACTGTCTGCTTTAGTGCAGACTCAATGTTAATAGTCTGTAGTGGTTGCTTAACAACTGTTAAGCACCCCTCTAAGCATTGTTAAAGTTGTTTCTTGCTTCTAGAGTAGGGCTGAAGTAGGATGTAATTTTGCTGTTTTTTTGGGTTGTTTGTGTAGTTAACAGATACTTGCATCAGGCAAGTATCTGTTTACAGATACTTGCATTAGGCAGTTTGTATCCTGTCATGTGACTATGTGTTACATGGTTTATGGCAGCAAAATTCATTTATCAATATCTCTCAGATTGTTTATATTTGCAGACACTTTTTCCCAAGCATCAGGATTCCTTGACATGAGTTATGAAGCACTTACTCAGTCTGGAGTTTCAACTAAACTTGCAGAAATCCTCTCTCATTCCTTCTCGCTCACTAGTTTTTCTGGAATCTGTTCTGAATTTCTCCCATGGAAGAGCTTTTCTTCCATTAGACTAAGCAGAACAGTGCAATGAAGTCTTCTTTAACTTCTTCAGCCAATCTCAGAGGTCTACCAAGGAATTTCTCTTCTGTATCTTCTCTTAAGGCAGGTTGTTTACCTCCATGTTTCGTATCCAGAACCAAAAACTACGGGAGAAAGAATTCTGCACACTCTGGATGTCCACAGGCAACTCAAATACTGCATTAATTTGACAAAAACCTTTAAGAATTCTGATCAACTGTTTATTTCCTATGAAAGTCAAAAAAAAAATAAAAAGGTACAATTTGTGTTAAAGCAGGCAGTTTTTAAATGGTTGTCTCATGCTAGAATTTTGTTACTCTCACCACAATAAGATAATTCAGGCATGATCATGGCCCTCTCTATCAGGACTTTAGCTTTTTAGAAAGGGGTGGACTGAATTTTACTAGAGGCAGCAGCTTGGTCATCTGTGCACATCTTTACCAAACACTACAAATTCAGTTATTTCTCTTGGTCTACAACAGGCTTGGCTAGGACTATTCTGTAGGGCTCCTGGGCTCTGAGCTTTCTTCCACCTCATCTCTTTCTTTCTAAGCTCTAGTATTACTCCCATATAGCTTATGCTACTGCAATAGTGATGTAATGATGAACATAGTACAATTGTGTAAGTAAACTTGCAGTAGCAGTAAATGGTTGAATAGATCACTATTGTAGAAGAACACTCTCCCTCCATCCCCATTCTTTTGGTTGGTATTTATACTTTTGGATATTTTTTCTTTCCCTTACTCCCAGCACATATCTAGGCAGAACATTAGCCTCCCTTACTCTGAGACAAGAAAGATCTGATGTTGTCCTTTTCATTCTTCCTCACTGATGGGTTACGGATTTGACCCTCGGATCCGACTTGGCTGCACTTCCAAGACTCAAATCTGAATCTCTAGCTCCTCCTTCTACCCATAATGCTTTACACCAACCCCAACTCCTCAAACCTTGTTTTCCGCCATTGCAATAGGACGTGATTCAGATTCTCGAGCTGTAAGAGTAAATTTCTTTGGGTTATTTACTGCTTTATAGCCAAGTACTTTAATAAATTTTATAACTTTTTTTTAACTTTTATAACTTCAAAATTAGTTTCCTCCCTCTTGATTTTTACCTAGTTTTTCACAGGCATTAAGGTTCTCTTATTTTATCCCTTCTGTCTCTGTTTCCTCTTGTGCTTGTTAGCACTCTTTATAAATTTGTTTTGTAGTTGAAAAAAAATTGTCTTTAGTATGGCATAGTTTTGAACTGTTATTTAGTTTTTTAGTGAGTATCACTTGTGTTGCAGGTAGAGCAGCCACTCTTTCTCTTCTAGTCCATTGGGCCTTTTTTTCTTCAAAATGTCTGAGAAATCCACTGGCTTTAAGAGATGCACTTGTTGTGGGCATAAAATCCACAATTCAGTTGCTCACAAGGTGTGTTTCCTGCCCGGGGCCAGAACATCTGAAGTTCCAGTGTGAAATTTGCACTTCCTTCAATCCTCAAGCCCTATTAGACCAGTGCAGTAAGTTGATTCTTAAAGGTTTGCTCCCTGCTTCTTCTCCTTCCTCCTCTGGGGATCAAACCCATTTCAAAGCTCATGGCTCCAGAGAATCAAAAAAGTGATCCCTCTCCGTGTCTCCAAGGGCTTCACTGGAACCTGGTGAGAAGCTTAAGAGAACTTTGGATCCAACCCCTATGGATCCGAAGAATATTACCATCCACTTAGACCCACATGTCTCTTCAGAGCCGATGGAGGTAATTACTATAGCTAGTTCCCCTCTTCCATCAGCTTCAGTGTTGGATCCTGGACCCCCGGATATGGCAGTTAAGAGCCGATCTCCAGAATTTGTACTAAAGCCAGTCTCACAGGCTTTACCATCCAAATTGTTCCAAACACCAACTAAACATTCCAGGCCTGTCTCTTCAGTTTCTTCCAGATCTTCTAGGAGCTTGACAAAGGCTGATTTGGACAGGATGATGCAGAAGTTTCTTAGAGCTCAGATCCAGATGGGGTCTTGCAAGTTCCTTCCCCTCTTGGATCCTTGAGTGCACCTGTCCAGCATATACAGTCTCCTTCTGCTGTCCAACCTGTGGTTTTGGAGTCCCAAGATCCAAGATACCCAAGAGAGTTGGCATCGGATCCAAGAAAGCCCCCTTCCTCGACTACAGTGGTTTCCCTGACCAGCCCTGCTCTAATGCTATCCGATCAGAGTGGGTCTCGGATCCTTGTGGTTGGTGCCAGGTCCTGGAAGGTTGGCTTTGGCTCCGATGCTGTCTGATTCATCTTTTTCTCTTGTGTCTCGGCTCCGATTCTCTTTGGGAGGGCTTGGATCTGGGGTGGGCTCACACCTTTCGTCCTTGGCTGCCTTGGCTCTGGGGAAGTTGGGAGGGGATTCCCCGTGTCAGCCTTCCAGGTGGTAGAAAGTACCTTCCATTTGCATAAAGATCCATCCTCTTGCATCTTGGATCCTAGTCCTTGCTCCACATTGGGTATGAGTGCTGAGCCCATCATTCTTGCTGTTCTAGGGCAGCCTACCCTGGGAAGCCTCCACACTCATTCCCCAGAGGATTTGCCCCATTCTTTTGATACCTTCTCTGAACACCCCATGGAGGAGGTACAGTGGAAGAATATGTACAAGAGGAGGCACGTAGACTCCCTGATGGAGTCTCTTATTGAAGACATTGACTTCGATGAGGGAGAAGGATCCCCTTGATCACCAACTGCTGACTTCTCCTTTGGAGACATCCTGGAACTCCTTAAACAGAAGGGTGGCTGGTCTTCCCAACCTCCTTCTTCTGAGGAATCAGTGTTTCTGGAGGCTTTTGGAGTGGGCCCATCTGCATTTTGGGTGATCCTCCTGTGGATGAACTTATTTACCTAGTTTCTCACCAGGTTTGGAAAGAACCAGATACTGTGGAGCCCATCCCCAAATGCCAGGGTAAATTTCTAGTCCCCCCAGCCAACAGAACCCATTGGTGTAAGGGTGTTCCTGGTGATGCTATAGTTGTGGTGGCAGTCACCAAAAAGGAGCTAGCCAAGCAGAACTCCTCTGTCTCTCCACCGAACAGGTTGTTCAGAGCGATAGACAGGTTTGGAAAGTGCATTTACACCTCAGCCACTTTCGCATTGAGGTCGTTAAATTACCTGGCACAATTTACTCACAGAGAGATATGAAGGAGCTTTCAAACTCTCTCACGAGTTCATGTCTCTGGAGGATCTCAAGAAGGTTTCTCCTCAACTGGCTACTCTATCATCCACTGCTAATTCTTTGATGAAATTCATCTCCCATACAGCGAAAAGCACCTCTTGATCAGCCGGTCCAGGCATAGCCATTAGGAGACATGCCTGGATGAAGCTATGTGACTTCATGGAACGCTTCAAGATGTCTTTTGTTAATGCCCCCTTTGATGGCTCCTCTTTGTTCGGGCCATCAATTAAAGATACTCTTACCCACAGTGAGCAGGAAGGAAAGACCCTGCCTGCCATTGGAATCAAGTTTTCTATCCCTCAACGAACTTTCTCTAGAAACCAGTAGGGAGGGAAGAAAATGTGGTTCCAGAACACTGAGGGACCTTTTCAAGACTTGCACAGGGGCATTTCCTCCAGAGGAAGAGGAGGTTTCAATGGCAGACATCACCCCATTGGCAGAGGGGGTCCGCAGAACCAAGGCTTCAAAGACTCATTGTCTGATAGGCCTTATCAGTGCTCCTGAAGTGCTGCCCAACTTTCCATCTCTTGAGGCAGATCTTACAAACAATGCATGGGTGCTAAGCATAATATCCAGAGGTTACTACATTCTCTTTTCCCTTCCACCACTTATGTCAAGGAGAAATCTCCCAGATGTTCCACCCAGTCAGAGGGAGTACACAGCTCAAGAAATTCAAAAGCTGCTACAAAAAATAAATCATGGAGGTCCCACCTGAATAAATAGGATTTGGAACTTACTCTCACTTCTTTTTGGTGACAAAGAAAACAGGGGACCTAAGACCAGTTTTGGATCTAAGCATCCTAAATCATTATGTAAAGAAGTCAAAGTTCTGAATGGTTATGTTTCAGTCCATCATGACGCTGCTATGCAAGGGTGATTGGATGTGCTCTGTAGATCTCCAGGATGCATACTATTATATCAAAATAGACAGGCAATCCAGGAGACACCTGCATTTAGTCACTACCAATTTAGAGTGCTTCCCTTTGGACTCACCACAGCCCCCCCCCCTGGGTGTTCACCAAATTCATGGAGTCATGGGAGCTTACCTGAGGTTCAAAGGATTCAAGGTGTTTCCCTATCTCGATGATTGGCTCCTCACTGACCCAACCAGGCATCAAGATCTCCGGCTTATCCAGGGATTACTTGGTTCAGCTCTCCAAACTCCTTAGGCATTACAGTAAATCTTGCCAAGTCAAACCTGACTCCTGTACAGACTCCGGAATTTATAGGAACTCAGCTGGATACTACGACTGAAGTGGCTTCATTACCTTGTCATCACATCACATCTCTGAGAAATCAGGTATGGGATGTACTGTCTTGTCCATCCCCTTCAGCAAAACTAGTGTTACAAGCTCTTGGATCAAGGTCAGATGCTTTTATTCTAGTCCCTCTAACAAGATTCTTTATGCAAATCCTCCAATGGACCTTGGTGGTACATAGCCTGTTCTTTACCAGCCACTGTCTGTTCCTGTCAAATTCGCTCTAATTTGCAAATCTCAAATTCGATGGTGGATACAATCAGATGATCTGTTTTTGGGTAGGCCGTTCTCTCTTCCTCCTCCAACAGCCACAGTGACCATGGATGCTTCCCAGCTAGGGTGGGTTGGGGCATTTCAAGGAAAAGATGGTCCAAGGCATGTGGTCCTTCTCAGAGACCAAGTTGCATATCGATGTCCTAGAGATGAGAGCAGCCCTTCTAATGTTGCAAGACTTTCAGGTCATTCTTCCCTAGGGACTATTGCAGTACACACAGACAACATATCAGTAGTCTGGTATGTCAGCCAACAAAGAGGAACCTGCTCCTACCCATTGTGCAGAGAGGCTATGAGGGTCTAGGAGTGGGCAGTCTCTTCAGACTCTTTCTAATTGCAGTGCACATATCGGGAAAAACCAACACGCTGGCAGACCGACTCAGCAGGTCCATTCTGATTCCTCATGAGTGGTCCCTCAATCAATCAGTAGCAAACATGACTTTCAGCCATTGGGGCCAGCCTTGCTGCAGTCTCTTTGCCTTCCCCCTCAACAACAAGTGCAGCAAGTTCTTTGCTCTGATCCCCCTTCTGGGGGAGTCACAGAGAGAAGCTCTGATTCACAAATGGCCCTTGGGTCTCCTATGTGTTTACCCCCTTTCCACTGATCCTGAAATTTCTACAGAAAGCAAGCAGGCTGAAGAGCTCAGTCATCCTCATTGCCCTCTTCTGGTCTTGACAGATATAGTTCCCCCTTCCTTTGGTCTCACCTCAGGTATCCTCCATGGATACTAGAGCTCAATTGGGATCTCTTAGCTCACCCATTAGAGGTTCAACATTCCCAGTCTCCACACCCAGAAGCTGACCACATGGTTTATCGACTTCCAGTAATCATGATTTAGTCCACACTCGCTTCCTCAGTTCATGACACTATCTGGCCTTTCAGGAGGCCTCCACCAAGAAAGTCTACAGAAGAAAATGGAAAAGTTTCTGTTTATGAGCTTCTAAAGAGAATATAGATCCTTTCTCAGCTGCTATTTCTGCAATCCTTCTTCTCCTCACTACTCTTTTAAAGGAAGGAACTAGTTTTTCTATTGTTAAACTTCAGTTAGCAGCCATATCCAACTCCCATGCTGGAAATGAATTACTTATCTGAAGTAGGTACTTCATTTGTCAGCAACCTTTGGGTATCGGATCCGATCTCGGATCCGAGCCGGCAACTTGTTTCACAGCTATAAGATCCGAACTCCTAGCTCCTCCCCTTGCCCATAATTCCCTGCCAACCCTGACTAACCCCAGATCTAGTTTGCCGCGCTTAGTGAAAGCAGCTAGATTCATAGCTCCTAGTCGGTTTCAGCTTATTATCACTATTGTTATAATTTTTGTTAAAAGGTTGAGTGGGTTAGGTTTCCCCCTTATTTAGCCCTAAATCTTACATTTTTTTGTGTAATTTCCTCCCCTCCCTTCACTGGTGCGTAGTTTGTGTGTGGGTCGGTGTGTGTTTGGGGCCTTGTGTGAGTGAGTTTACTTTTTTGGTACTAGTGTAACGTCAGAGGCCCCAAAACTGATCTTTTCTAAATGCACCGAGTGTGGCCATAAGCTTTCACTGGTGGATGGCCACACTCGGTGTGTTCGGTGCCTTGGGGTTGAACACCTCTCCCCCCTGGGTGTACTATCTGCGCGGCGTTCAACCCCAGGGCACTAAAAGAAAGGAGGTTGAAGTTGGTCCTGGCGTGACTTTTGCTCCCGGATTCGGCTTTGGCCTCCGGTGCTCCCGTGGCCTCCCCCCAGTCCTTGGTGGCAGCCACTCCTGCCTCTCTTCCCCCGGCCGGGACTCAAACTCCCAGAGGAGAGGGAGGCCAGGAGGGAGAAAAGGAGGAAGAAGCACCACAAGCGGCGGGCCGAGGCCTCCGCTTCGGCCCCCCTGGCTAAGCGGGCTTCTCCCTCCACAGCTTCCAAGTCTCCTCCTCCTCGGCTCCGGTCCCCATGCTTCTCACCTGGACCCGAGGAGGAGGAGACCCAATCTCCGTCGAGGTCATCGAGGCGGCACTCCACATATAGCCTGTCGGATGCAGACTTGGACCGGATGATGTGAAGGTTCATCCAGGCCCAGCTGCAGATGGGAGTGCTCCTACCCCCCCCCTTTGCGGGGGAGCTCAACACCTTTTTGTGCCCCAGTAGCTCCTTCTCCGACCCGCTTTCCGGGTTCGGAGCACCCGGAGCCGGGCAGCGTTGGAGCCGGGGGTGGGTCGGTGCCAACAGTACTTTGGCTTCGAACTCTCCCTCGAGTTTGTCGGGTCCATCTGAGGGATTCCGTGTGCCTTCAGCTCCGTCCAGGTCAGAGCATACGGGTCCTTCGGATCCGATGGTCTCGGCTCCGGTTCCGATCCCCCCATCGGATCCGAGTGGGAGTCGGCTCTGGGATCCGAAAGAGAGCAACTCTCCCTCGGCCTTCGATGCGGTGGAGAGGGCTCTGTTGATTGCATCTGGACCCCCGGCCCCATCCTGCACTCCCTCTCAGCTGGGTCTGGATTCCATCACCCGGCCACAGGGACAGCCTGCTTCGATGTCTCAGGTTGTTGTACTGGAACAGGATGTTGCTGGTGAGACTTCCTCGGACAGCCCCCCGAGGATGTTCCTCATAAGCGGAAGTGTAAGAGGAGGCACGTGGACACCCCTGAGTCCTTAACAGAAGACACAGACTTGGATGAAGGGGAAGGCTCCCCAAGGTCACCCCCCGAGGATGTCTCCTTCGGAGACATCATGGAAATGCTCAGGATTGGGGGGTGTGGTCTGCCCCCCAAGGCTTCCTCCGATGAGTCCGTGTTCCTGGAGGCGTTCAAAGCAGGCCCATCTACCTCTTGGGTGTCCCCTCCACCCGACCCCCTGGTGGACCTTATTACCACCAGGGCGTGGAAGGAGCCGGACACTGTGGAGCCAGTTCCCAAATGCCCCGATAGGATTCTGAGCCCCCCTTCAGAGAGATCCCACTGGAGTAAGGGTCCCCCCGTAGATTCAATGTTAGTGGCGGCAGCCACCAAGAGGGAATTAGCTCAGGAGAGCCCCTTGGTCCATCCACCGAGCAAAGAGTCCCACTCGATGGATCGCCTAGGGAGGCGGGTCTTTAGTTCAGCGACCTTCTCAATAAGGTCCCTGAACTACATAGCACACATTATTAGGATGCAGCGAGACCTTATCAAAGAGTACGCTGCTTCCCCCCCCCCGTAGTCCATTGCGGCGGAGGACAAACAGTTGTATTCCACTCGCATGGCCACTCTAAGATCTATATCGAATACCTCTATGCGGCTTTTGTTCCATACCACAGAGGGAGCCACTAGAACCAGTGGAGCAGACCTAGTCATGAGATGCCAGGCCTGGCTCCGACATTGTGACTTCGCGGAACCCTTCAAGGCGTCATTTGCGAATGCCCCCTTTGATGGTTCTGCCTTATTTGGCAAGACCATTCGCAAGACTCTAGTCCAGAGCGAAAAGGATGGGAAGATGTTGTCTACCATCGGAGTCCGCTTCTCTGCTCCCCAGAGGTCCTTCTCCAAGAACCAAAAGGGACAGAAGAAGATGTGGTTCCGGAAATCGCAACATTCCCAGCCTGCTCCAGACAACCAGTCCTTCTGTGGCAGAGGAGGACAGGGAGGACACCGCCCTAGAGGCAGAGGGGGCCCGAAGAATTTTGGGTCCAGATAAAGCTTCTCTGATCGGCCCACACAGCAACCCTGAGGGGTTGCCCGACTGCTCCACTCTGGAGGCAGTCGGGGGGCGTTTCTCGAGGCACATGGCAGCTTGGGAGTCCATCACATCAGATCGCTGGGTGCTTCGTATCATATTCAGAGGTTATCAAATTCCCCTGCGTCATGTCCCCAGACTCAGAAACCTCCCCGATGTACCACCCGATCAGAGGGAGGTAGCAGCTGCAGAGATGCAGCAGCTCCTAGAAAAAGAGCCATCCAACCCGTCCCCCCAGACCAGCACGGATTAGGTTTTTACTCCAGGTTCTTTCTGGTGCCAAAAAAGACGGGGGACTTAAGGCCAATTCTCGACCTCTCCCTTTTGAACCTGTCAGTAACCAAACAAAAATTCCAGATGGCCACTCTTCAATCCATCCTCCCCCTATTGCGGGATAATGACTGGATGTGCTCAATAGACCTCAAGGATGCGTACTACCACATTCTGATGGACAGACGATCCAGGAGGTTCCTCCGCTTCCGGCTGGGAGCCAGTCACTACCAGTTCAGGGTCCTTCCCTTTGATCTCACCACAGCCCCCAGGGTGTTTACCAAAGTATTAGCAGTGATAGCGGCCCACCTGAGACTCCAGGGAATGCAGGCTTTTCCATACCTGGACGACTGGCTCCTGACCACCCTGACAAGGCATCTACTTTGCTCAGCCAGGGACTACTTTCTCTGGCTTGCTCCCCAGCTGGGCATCACCATCAACAGGGACAAATCTTCTCTTGCTCCGACTCATGTAATAGAGTTTATAGGGGCCAAGTTGGATATGAGAAACCTTCTAGCATTCCTGACTGCAGAACGACTGCAAAACCTGAGGCTTCATGTGCGGGCCATCCTCCAGTTAGAAGCTCCATCAGCAGGGTTGGTCCTGAAGGCTTTAGGCTCCATGGCGGCGGCAATCACTCTTCTGCTATTGGCTCGTTTGAATATGAGGGTCCTGCAATGGACCCTTCAAGTCCAGTGGTCCTTTCTACATTACTCCCTAAGCCATCCTATTCCCCTCAGCAGGGCTTGCAGGAGGGCTCTCTTATGGTGGCTCCAATCTCCGGACCTCCATACGGGACGTCCCTTCTCCATGCCTCCTCCCCTCGCCACTGTGACCATGGACGCCTCTGGTGGGGGGGCATTGCTCAGGCAGGACGGACCAAGGCACGTGGAACGACACAGAGACCTCTTTGCATATCAATGTCCTGGAGATGAGGGCGGTGCTATTGGCGTTGCAAACACTTCAGAACCTTCTTCCTGTAGGAACTATTGCGATACAGACGGACAACATGTCAGTTGTCTGGTACATCAACAAACATGGGGGAACCAGGTCCTACCCTCTCTGTCGAGAGGCCATGAGAGTGTGGGAATGGGTGATCTCCACCAACCGCTTTCTTATTGCAACGCACATTCCGGGACGGTCCAACATACTGGCGGACAGGCTCAGCCACACCATTCTTTCCCCTTACGAGTGGTATCTCAATCCCCAGGTAGCGAAGCAGATTTTTGCTGAGTGGGGGCAACCCTGTTGCGATCTCTTCGCTTCTCCCTCAACTATGAAATGCAACAGTTACTTCGCTCTAATTCCCCCCTTCGGGGAATCCCCGAGAGATGCTCTGGTGCATGCTTGGCCTCCCAGTCTACTTTATGTTTACCCACCTCTGCCTCTGATGCTGAAACTCATACAGAAAGCCAGTCAGTTGGGGAGCAGAATGATCCTCATTGCCCCATTCTGGCCTCGTCAAACGTGGTTCCCTTACCTGTGGTCTCACCTGGTAAATCCTCCTTGGATTCTGGATCCCCTACCGGATCTAATATCTCATCCCCTAGATCTCCCGATCCCGAACCTGGACAACCTCAAGTTGACAGCTTGGCTGCTCCAGTTCCACTCCTAGTCAGGACTCCCGGAATCTCTTCCCCAGTTAAAGCCATCCTAGTAGCAGCACACAAACCATCCACTAGAAAGGTCTATCGCAGTAAGTGGAAGAGTTTCTCCATCTGGGCGGAGAATCATAACTTAGATCCCTTCACAGCACCGTTGCCCACTGTGTTGGATTTCCTTATAGGTCTATTTCATCAGGGGGCTAGCTGCTCTATGGTCAAGGTTCAACTGGCAGCTATTTCTCATTACCATGTAGGACATGAGTCAGGCCCTTTGATTACGTCAAAATTGTGTAAAACCTTTCTCAAGGGTACCTTCCTGCTCAGACCTCCTGTCAAGGAAGTTGTACCCCCTTGGGATTTATCACTAGTCCTACAGGCCTTAACAGCTCCCCCTTTTGAACCTGCTGCTTCGGTTGATCTTAAGTACCTATCTTGGAAAACGGCGTTCCTTGTCGCTATTACTTCAGCGAAAAGAGTTTCTGAACTTCAGGCCCTTTGTGTAAAACCCCCATATTTGGCCTTTCACCAGGCTAGAGTGTACCTCAGGACCAGTCCCTCGTTCCTTCCCAAGGTGGCTTCAGAGGCTAATATCAACCAATCCATTAACCTGCCAGTCTTCTTTCCTAAGTATCAGAACAAAGGAGAATACAAATCTCATTCATTAGATGTGCATAGACAACTGCGCTTCTACATTCACAGGACTGCTGGTCATAGACGATCCGACCAGTTGTTCATCTCGTTTGCCAAATTTAACTTGGGTAAACCTGTCTCTAAGGTCACTTTATCACGATGGATCTCACTGTGTATTCTATTGGCCTATGAAAGTTCTGGGAGGCCTGCACCTCAGGGAGTTCACGCACATTCTACTCGCTCCATATCTACCTCTGCTGCCTTTAGGTCTAGAGTGTCTTTAGATGATATTTGCTCCACAGCCACTTGGGCCTCATCTCATACCTTTATTAACCATTATAAGCTGGATGTTATCTCCAGAGAGAGACATATTGTGGCTCCGCAGTGCTCCGGAATATCCTTCCATGATGGCCGCCCAAGTTCCAGGTAGCTGGGGACTCTGTCCCAAAGGTTGCTGACAAATGAAGTACCTACTTCAGATTAAGAAGTTATGTAGAGTAGGAAACTTCATTTGTCTGCAACCATCCCCCCCTCCTTCCCCCTGACTTTCAGAATTTTAGTTCCTGGATGTCCTTCTTCTAGTCCCATTCTGGATGTATTTAGCCTTTTAGCTGCTAGTAGGAGCTCAAACTTGATCTGAGGTTAGTTAGGGTTGGCAGGGGATTATGGGTAAGGGGAGGAGCTAGAAGCTCGGATCTTATAGCTGTGAAACAAGTTGCCGGCTTGGATCCGATACCCAAAGGTTGCAGACAAATGAAGTTTCCTACTCAGATGGAACGTTATGGTGAGTACATAACTTCTTATTTTTTTCAACTTCCAGATTATGTAAAGCTTTCTTGAAAGGAATTTTTCTTTGTAGAATACCAATAAAATTTCCTGCTCCACTTTGGGACCTCACAGTAGTTCTTCAGGGGTTGACTCAGAAACCCTTTGAACAGTTGAGATATCAATCAATAATGCAATCAGTCATGAGGGACTTGGGCACCCAGATTGATATCAAACTGACTTCTGACCACCATATTGCCTCCGTTGTACAGAAAGCTTTCTACATGGCCCACCTCAATAGTAAGGGTATCTCATCTAGGGACAAGGTGGTCATAACATCCCTGTATTCTTCCCTTATAAGACCCATTATTGAGTACAATGCCCCTTTCAGCTTGTACCTCACAAAGCACATGCAGCAGCTGGAGATACCACAGAGGTTCCTCACCAGGAGACTCCAGGACCTCAAGCATCTACCCTACACAGATAGGCTAAAGGCCCTTTCTCTGTACTCAGTCTCTTACTGACTCCTCAAAGGTGACCTCTGTCTGGCATACAAAGCAGTCTCAGACCATGCCTTGATGGGACTGCTGCATATCCGCAAGTCAAGCTCCACTCGAGTAGCTGCAAGTACAACCTCAGCCTGGTCTGCAACATCAATAGGACTTGCTGGCAGATTTGTGTTCCAGAGACTCTCCCTTCTATGAAATAGACTTCTGCTCCATGTCAAGCAGAGTACTTCATTAACCCTTTTTAATCACAACCTGGATAACTAGATGGGGAACAGAAAATACACCCCTGAGATTCCAACTGTGTCCCTGCTGGACAGGGACATCAGGTGCTGACTTGTCAGAAAATGGACTAAATACTTTGCTAGGCTTGTAAGGGCCTCCGGGCCAATAGCCTAGTAACTTCCTGTGTTCCTGTATGAAGTTTCTTTCTTGGAAAACTATCTTTTTGGTAGCTAACACTTCAGCAAAAAGAATATTTGAGCTCTAGGCCTCCTTACACTATTTTTTCATAAAGATAGGGTGTCTCTATGAACCAACCCTTCCTTTATGCCTAAAGTGGCCACTGAGACTAACTTTAATAAATCCATTCACTTGGAAGATTTCTTTCCGAAGTTTACTAATAAGGGCGAATATATGTTGCACCTTCTTGATGTTCAGAGACAATTATGTTTTTATCTTCACAGAACAAAACAGTACAGGAAGTCTGATCAGCTGTTTATTTTCTTTCCCCAACCACGTAGATTCCAAAATGACTCTGGCCAAATGGATTACTGACTGTATTTCACTGATATAGTCTCAAAAAGGTTTTGAATTGCCTCAGCCTCCTAGAGCCCACTCCACCAGATCTGTGGATGTTCTTCGTGTTTCACTGTTGCAGTCATAACTGTAGGGTGATCCTGCCAGCAGGCAGCCCGAGGTCGGCCAGAATTCCAAAGTCTGGGTCCGGCGTCGGCCGCTCTAGCAAGTACTCTGACGTCAGAGCGCAGAGGTATAAAGCTGGCAGCCGACGCCATCTTCTCCAGTCTTTCTTGCCGTGCGGTGGAAAGCAGCTCGCAAGTTGTTGGTTGGCGGATTCCCGGACAACGTGCTTTGCTTGTTGTCGGTCCGAAGTCGTCTTCTTCTCTTCTCAAGCTAAGTACCCCATTGGGGAAACTTTTTTCTTGCTCCTCCGATGTCAGAAAAAGTTAATAATTGTATATCGTGTGGAAAATAAATACCTCATAAAGATTTCCACTCTTACTGTCTTACTTGCTTAGGCCCTGACCACGCCGTTTCTTGCTGTTGGTTTTGTGCCAGGTTTAATTCTCGTACTATTAAGCGTAGGTACGATTGGGCCTTGAATTATTTCGGTAGACGGTTCAATTATAGGATGTCGTCGGATACTTTACCGACAACCGGAATTCACAAAAAACGCAAGGACAAGGATAGGCCTCCAAGGTCCAAACAGGATTCTGTGCAGCCAGAGCCAGCTTCGGGTTCGGCTGTCGTCAATGTGGCGCTTTTGCAGCCCCTGTCGTCAGCCACTTCGGAACCGATGGCCGACACGGACTCCCATGGGGAGCCAACTAGGCCCAGTATTCTATCTGCTGCAGGACCTTCGGACATCGCTCCTTCAGATGGGTCCGGAACCGCTGTGCAGGTACCGGCTTCTGAAGGGGTTTTCAGGCCTTCTCATATCACTATTACTACAGAGACAAAGGCAAAGTCAAAGACTCCTGTTAAGCCAAGGGTTTCTTCTCAAGCTTCTTCGGATTCAGCTCCCATGACCCAGAAGCAATTAAGGATGGCTGAAGATTTGCTTACTATGATTAGGGGTTCTCACCCCCCCTCCGGAAAAAAGGCCTAGACAGGATATTCCTTATGATTCCTCTGATCAGGCTTCTGTGTCTTCAGTCTCTTCCTCTGACCAGGATTATTCTTTTCCTCCTTATGAGGATTCTGATGCAGAGGACTCTATTCCCTCTGCTTCTCCCCCTGAAGATTTTTCTTTTGGGGAAACCTTGCATGAGATGAGAGAGCATTTTCATTGGGAAGGTCAGGATTATTCCGCTTCCAAGAAGAGACTTAGGGAATTTCTCCTTCTCCCACAGTACAGACCTTTGGCTATTCCTCCTGTTCTTGATATTGTGGATGATGCTTTCTCTGAAGCTAACCTGAATCCTAATTCTTTTCCGCCTGCTCCTTCTAAGCCGGATAGATTTTACAGAGTCCCTGATTCCCATCAATTTTTGTTCAAGAACCCTTCTGCAGATCCTGAAACTATTTCTCAGGGTTCCAAGGCTGCTAAGGCCGCTTCAGCTAAAAATCCTATTCCCTCTGAAAAGGATTCTCGTGCCTTGGACAGATGGGGCAAAAAGGTGTATACTTCTGCTACTCTTTCTATTAGAGCTTTAAATTGCCAGTTTCATATGTTCAAGTATCAGCAATTTCTTTTATCTGTTTTAAAACAAAAACTTTCTACCTTTCCTGCATGTGCAGAGGACAAGGAATTACAGGATGTATTGCATGCAACTGAACAAGTTAGCAAACATAGTTTACATTGTGGTTTTGATGCCTTGGAGGCTTCTTGTAGGGCCGCAGCCTCTGGTACTGTTATCAGGAGACATGCTTGGCTTCGAGAGCAGAATTTACCTGAGCAAGTTAAGGCTAAATTGTTAGATGCCCCTGTTCAGCATGATGTTTTGTTTGGATCTAAAGCTGAGGAGGTTATTAAAAAGATGGAGGATAAAGCGAAATCTATGCAGACTGTTAAAGATTTCTTACAAGTTCAGCCTCCTAGATTTACTAGAAATTGGCCCTCCAAAAATTGGTCCTTTCCCACGACTGACAGGCCTCAAAGGGGGAAGATATAGATGCTCCAGAGGTCGGGCTCAGGCTCAGGCCTCTTACAGGTCCAGACAATGGACTGCTTCATCACCTAGAAGGGGAGAAGACAGATCTCAATCACAAAGGAAGCAGACCCAATGACTCTCTCTGTTGGGCTACAGGTCCTCCTTGCCTGGAAGCCCCTCTTGGAGGAAAACTTTCTCTTTTCTACCAAAATTGGACTCATATTACCCAAGACAAATGGGTTTTGGACGTGATTTTAAGAGGTTACAAATTCCACTTTCATACTCTGCCAAGGTCTATCGGTTGGCCAGATCTGCCAAAACATCAATGGTCAGAGGCCTTAAATCAAATGGCCGCTCTATCGGCCATGAGAGCCATAGAACCTGTTCCACTTTCAGAGATGGGAAAAGGTTTTTACTCAAGACTATTTCTGGTCCCAAGAAAACCAAGCTCATGGAGACCTATTCTGGACCTTTCAGTATTAAACACCTTTCTGGAAATTCCAAAATTCAAGATGCTTACTCTACAACAACTACTTCCAGTGCTCTCCCAGGATGCTTGGATGGTGACATTGGACTTAAAGGAAGCCTACTTACACATTCCCATCAGGCAGGAACGCAGAAAATACCTCAGATTCAAGGCAGGTTCAAGGCACTTTCAATTCTCTGCACTGCCCTTTGGTTTATCTACTGCGCCCAGAGTCTTTACCAAATGCCTGGCTCCAGTAGTAGCTTATTGCAGACTCCAGGGGATTCAAATTTACCCCTATCTGGATGACTGCCTTATTCAGGCGGACAGCAAAGACCTTTTACTTCAACATCTGCATTTTGTTCAACGTCTTCTCCTACTACTGGGATTTTCAGTGAACACAAAAAAGTCACATTTGATCCCTTCTCAGCAAATGATCTTTTTGGGAGCTCTTCTAAACACAAGCTTGCAAAGGGCCTTCCTCACTCCAGAAAAACAATTACAGCTGGCTTCAATCTTCAAAACCTTGGCTACTTTAACTCAGCTCACTGCAAGGAAATTCCTGCAGGCATTGGGCTACATGGCTTCTTGCATCCTGTTGATTCCAAATGCAAGGCTTCATATGAGAAAACTTCAATGGTACCTAAAGAGTGTATGGTCGCAGCATTACTACAGTCTGGACACAATGATTCCACTGATTCCCTGCCTCCAAAAGGAGTTCCTTTGGTGGTCCAGGGCTTGTGCTTTGAACGAAGGGAATCCCTTTTGTCTGCCTCAACCTTCTCAGATCATAACCACGGACGCTTCGGATTGTGCTTGGGGAGCTCATTTTCTAGCCATTTGCCAGCAGGGCTCTTGGACAAAGAAGCATCTTCTCTGGCACATCAACTTGAAGGAAATGTTGGCAGTCCAATATGCTCTTCTAGCCTTCCAGAATCTTTTGAAACCAGGGCCTCTTCTCATTCGTACAGACAATACCACAGTCATGTGGTACATAAACAAACAGGGGGGCTCTCACTCTTACCCCCTTTGCAGACTAGCCATGAATGTATGGGACACAGCTCTAAATCTGAATCTGCATCTTCAAGCTCAATTCATTCCAGGAAATCAGAACCTCTTAGCAGACAGCCTAAGCAGAAACCTTTCGGATCCTCACGAATGGATGCTAGAACCCAACTTACTCAGCAGGATTTCTGCAGTTTGGGGTTGTCCTCAGATCTGTTTGCATCCCATCTCAATCATCAGCTCCCTCTCTTTTGCACCAGGTTTTACCACAAAACAGCTTGGAAAGTGGATGCCCTGTCATTCAGCTGGAGGAATCTTTCGGGATATGCCTTCCCTCCTCTTCCTCTTCTGCCTCGGGTGTTACTGAAAATAAAACAGGACAAACCCAAGATTATCATTTTGATAGCTCCGAATTGGCCTCGGCAGTTTTGGTATCCAACTTTAAAACACCTATTCTTGGAACCTCCTTGGATTCTTCCTCTGATCCCTTCTCTTCTGTCCCAGCATCAGGGCCAGATGTTCCACCCTCATATCAAAACTCTATGCCTAGCAGCTTGGCTCTACAAGGGCCTTTGATTCCTTCTTTTCTTCCCAAGCAAGTTGCGGATGTTCTTTTGGAAGCTAGGCGGCCTAGCACTAGAAAATCCTATGCTGGAAAATGGAAAAGATTTTGTATTTGGATGCAGGCTCAAGGTTCTGATCCTCTTTTGCCTAACATTTCCTCCATTTTACTTTACCTCTCAGACCTTCTTATTAAAGGCCTTTCCTTTTCCTCCATCAAAATTCATGCTTCTGCTATCTCGGCTCATTACAACACTGATCCCCCCATCTTTTCTCATCAGCTTGTGAGACAATTTCTGAGAGGAGCTAAGAATTTAAGACCTCCCAGAACTCCTCCTGTTCCTGCTTGGGATCTTAATTATGTTTTGGAGAAACTTACTTTGCCTCCTTTTGAGCCTGCTGCGGCTTCGGACATCAAGTTCTTGTCCTGGAAGCCAGCTATTTTATTGGCATTGACTTCTGCCAGAAGGGTCTCAGAGTTGCAAGCTCTCATGGCTGTGGAACCATATATTATCTTCCATCAGGACAGAGTATCCTTGAGGACCAATCCTACTTTTATGCCTAAGGTGATTTCTAAAGTGGCTCTAAATCAGACTATTCACCTTCCTACCTTCTTTCCAAATCCTCAAAATAAAGGGGAAAGGATCTTACATTCATTGGACGTACACAGACAACTTCGTTTTTACCTGGACAAAACTAAAGACTTCAGAAAATCTGAACAATTGCTTATTTCTTATGCTTCCAGTTCTCTAGGTAAAGCTATTTCTAAACAAACTATTTCCAAATGGATTGCTCATGGAATAAAATTTTGTTACTCTCACTATGGGAAACAGATTCCAGGTTCTGTTAGAAGTCATTCTACTAGAGCAGCTGCCACTTCTGCAGCTTTTCTCAGAGGAGTTCCTACCAAGGACATTTTGGAAGCTGCCACTTGGAGTTCAGTGCATACTTTTTGTAAGCACTATAATCTCCCTTTGTATTCTAAGTCCAGGGCAGGATTTGCCTCTGCTGTTTTGCAGGGTCTTCTAGCTGCCCCTTCTTCTGCGTAACCTCCTCCCTCTTTCACAGCTTTGGGATTCTACCCTACAGTTATGACTGCAACAGTGAAACATGAAGAACATAGTACAGTTGTGTACACCTACCATAAATGTAGATGTTCGAGTGTCTTCACTGTTGCAGTCGGTGTTTCCCTCCCACCAGTCCCCTCTTATTTTTGTTGTTTTTTCTTCCTCTTCTTTTGTGGTGTATTTGTGTTCCTCTTTGGACACCTTTTGGTGTTTTGGGGGGCTTCTGACATCTGGGGCAAGAAAGGCTGGAGAAGATGGCGTCGGCTGCCAGCTGACGTCAGGGTACTTGCTAGAGCGGCCAACGCCGGACCCAGACTTTGGAATTCTGGCCGACCTCAGGCTGCCTGCCGGCAGGATCACCCTACAGTTATGACTGCAACAGTGAAGACACTCGAACATCTACATTTATGGTAGGTGTACACAACTGTACTTTTCATCTGCTTTTTGCTGTAGAATTTCAGTTGATGATGTCTGCGCCACAGCGACTTGGTCAAACAACCACATCTTTGTTATACATTACAAATTGGACATTGTCTCCAGAAGCTGAGCTTCATTTGGTTTGACAGTGCTGTGGCATGTCCTTCTTTGAGGATCTCCTAAGAGTTGCATAGCTGGGGACTCTGACCCATCAGTGAAGAAGAATGACAAGAACAACAGATTTAAAAGTTATGTACCTACCATAACTTGGCATGTTTGTTCTCCATTTTCATTCTTCCTCACCTTCCCTCCTAGCCATCCCCTGGCCTAGTCTCTCCTAGAAGGATCTTTGGAAGATAATGGAACCATCGGGTTCCAGGTTTGAGCCTCAGTCTTTTTCTTATGTCTATCCTATCTCTGTATCACAGTGGGCAGTAAGGCAGCAAACTCGATCTAAGGAGTTGGGGGTGGTGTAGATCATTGTGGGTAGAGGGAGGAGATAGAGATTCAGATGCAAGTCTTGGAAGTGCGTCTGACTCATATCCGAGGATTGGATCCATAACTCATCAGTGAGGTGGAATGAAAATGGACAACACAGATGCCAAGTTATTGTGGGTACATAACTTTTAATTTTGATGGTTTGAAGCCCTAACCACTAACTTTGTACTGTTCTCTTCAAAGTGTACAGCAGTTAGGGCTCAGTGAAGGTGCATTAAAACTTTGGAAGATGCTCAGTCATCCAGGCCTTGGCAGGATATGTCCCATATAGCATAAGGTACTGCGACAATGATCTATTCAGACATGTACTGCTATGATAAGTTTATGAATGCTGTTGTACTTTCTGTAACTAATAATGCCTTTTTCCATTCATCTCCAGAGTTTAGTTAAATCATTTGCAGATTGTCTGCAAATTTCTTCAACAAAAACTAAAACCATATAGTGATGTGCCTTTAAACTGAGGAGATTCCCAGTTCTCTCCTGATCTTCCTCAGAAGAGTTTGTTATTTGAAATCCAGACTAACAATGTTTGCTCTAGTAGGCAGGACTTGGCAATACAACATCAAACTGTGCTTTTCTCCATGGCTACATTTATCTGTTTCTAGATTGTGCCTTTAACATCTCTTTGCACGGCTACTTCTGTTTCTAGACTGTGATACTAGCCTCTAGTCTATAGCAAATCTGAATCTGCCATCTTGGATAATTTGCACCATTGCCAGAAACCTGTTTATCATTTAGATTTGTAATCTAGTCATATTTCCAGAATTAAAACTAACTTTTGTTTATTAGCAATTACCTTTTGGCACTACTTCATCCCTTATGCTGCGTTACATTACATCTTACACATACTCTTTAGTTACCCATTCTATCACATTATCTTACTGTGCTGAGATTTTTAGTTTATTTCGATAGTGCATGATAGATCATGGTCTGTTCTAATACTGCACATTGTTTTTATCACGTCTTTCTTTCTTAGTATTTTTGTTGATTTGTTCCTTCTTCTATATTCTTCTAACAATGACACTTCTTGTCTTAATTGCTGTATAGTTTTCTATATTTGATACTTCCATGATGGTATTTGATTTCTTCCCTTCCTTTCCCTCACTACCCTGTGTTCTTCTGGTAGAACTTTATCAGTTATTAATTTAGCTGCATAGTAATATATCCTGTTTACTTCTGTTATATCGCGTGGATCTCTGTGGACAGTCCTAATTACTGTGTTAATTTGTTTTATCAGTCTTCTGACTTGTTGGATTTTATTGACCTTTTGTAGTCTACTTCTTTCATTGATCTTCATATATCTATCTGTGCCTATTAAATCAAGCAACTCTTCTCTTAGCTCATTTTCTTCTAAACTGAGGGCACATTTTTTGTTTTCCATTTCCTGTGAGCATTCTGTAGAAAGTTCTGTAGCATCTTCCTGTGGCGCATTCTCTTCAATATCATCCTGTGCCATCTGTTGCTCTGTCATATGGGAACTCACTGGCCTATCACTCCTCCACATTGACTGCATCAGTTTCCTGTTCCTTCCCTTGCTGTCCAGCTTCAACTGATTTCCTCTAGATAGCTCTAAAATATCTTCATATTGCACCTGACCAATTGCTTCCCATTCCACTGGTTTCCCCTCAATTTGGATATCCATTGCTCTATCCTGTTATGGTGCTTTCTGAATTTGATTTTCTACACTGAATCCTTCAGTTTGCAGGCACTCCATAATCTCAGTTTCTATTTCTTTAACTTCCCCATTATTAATCTCCTTTTCTGCTTTTTCTCTGTCTTCTTTTTTTTCCATGTCCGAATTCCTTTGCCTGTATTTCTCTTCGTATATCTCTGGTGCTGCTCTTTTTGTATTGGTTAGTTTTGCTTTTTCTTTTGCATAAATATTACACCATATTAAATCTCTTTTTCTTTCCAATGTCTTTATTTTTTCTTCAGATGTCTCCTGATCTTCCTGTTTCTCCTTAGTTTGTAGACTTACTCCATCATGCTGTGATGTAACCTGCGTTAGACCTTCTACACCAAATCCTTCACTTCACAGGCACTCTATAACGTCAGCTTCTATTTTTTTTAACTTCTACTTTACTAATCTTCTTTTCTAAATTCCCTGTTTGTGATATTATTTTTTATTGTGAAATTTTCCAAATCTGAAAGCCTTTGCCTGTATTTTTTTACTGTCTTTGGGGCTACCTTCTTTATATTGATTAATTTGGCTTTTTCCTTTGCATAAATATTGCACCATATCAAATCTTTCTTTCTTTCCCATGTCCATATTTCTTTTTTATACTTTTCAAAAATCTCTAGATTTTGTTGTTTATATTTTCACACGTCTTTAGATGCTTCTTTTTCCAAACAGATAAAAGTTTCTTGATCTATATACTGTTTTTCATAAATTTGTTGTATTACTGAATGCAAATTTTTATTTGAAACATCTGGCAGTTTTTCTTGTGGAAGTGTTTTTCTTTTCTCTAATTTGTTTCTTAATCATTTTGTATATCTTGTGTCTTAAATTCTGGGCTTTTTGCATAATAGTAACAGTACATCATTTCTTTCTTATCCTCAGTAGTCCACTTTATCGTCATTATGGCTCTTCTTTGGCCCATCAGTTTTTGTGATTTTTGTGGACTACTGCTTCCTTCTATTACAGGAGGTCATCCTCCCTCTGGGCTTAGCCCTGACCCATTGTAGAAATGTTTCCATATTTTGAGGATTCTACACTGTCATCTTTTCCAGTCCTGGCACCAGTAAGCCTACCAGGATTTGGCACTTTTTTTATCCTGGGCCTTGTGCACCCAGCTATCTTTTTAATTTCTAACTTACTTCTGTCCATGATATATGTTATATAAATACAGTCTATATATCAGTGTTGTCTTGGTCTTTTGTGAAAAACATGGTCCACCTCTTGGAAGTACTCACCAAGACTTGAGGATGAATTCAATTTCAGCAATAATACACTCCTTTACTTGCTGACTTATCATCTCTCCATTTGGACCCCTCATGCTATGGGGAGTTGGTAATGAAGCAGCAGATTTTATTCAACTGAGACTGTAAGGTAGTAGTATATTTTTATAAGCAGTGGTGACTAGATGTAGGTTATATTTTTGTTGTGCAAGGAGGACTCCTTTGCATAAGGCTGCAAGAGGAAATGAGATAGCTTTTGGATCCAGAATGGGAGATATTCAGCTTTGCATCTGACATTTTTATGAATGTGGTCATGGAAATGAGGTACTGGTCAAGCCAAATGCCAAGGTATCTAAAAGATATGGTGGATTTAGTTAGGTTTTTGTCCCGATCTTTGACATGGAAGGGCTAGTAGCTTTAATGAGTCTTTTCTTTGTGCCAAAAATCATGAACCTGATTATTTTTTAGGTTTGAGAAGCTGTTTTAGAACAAAACCAATGGTTTAGTTGTAGAAGTTCAGCTTGACGTTGATTTTGGGAGATACTGTGACTGTGAGAAGGGTTGGATCTATAGATAAAAATGTTGACACCATAAAGGAGGTATTTTAGATGAAGTAGGTGAAGAGACAGTTTATTTTTAAAATTTGAGAATAGCACTGGTGCAAGAATTGATCCCAGAAGAACCTCTCAAATTGTTCGTTAGCTGGATTGGACAGACCCTTTTCAGCCATAATTCAGGTGAAAGGCACAAGAAGGATAGAAATAATACATTTACTTATTTATTTTCATTTGTTAACCTTGATAGAACATTGAGCCAGATAGACCATTTTCAGGTTCTGCCTAGAAAAGTACAAAAAAAACATAATTCTGAAAAACAAACACATAATTCTGAAAAACAGTGTTCAGCACGATCCATTAAACACAAAGGTTAAATGGAGTATATCATGTTACCTAAAGTAAACAATACTGCAGTAAACTGGGATAATAGTCAAAAACAGTTTTATCAGATTTATGATATATACCTACCAAAAGGGTAGGGGTCCTTATTTATATACAAAAGTAGCTCATATATGCATATTTACAAATATGTATACATGTACAAATGGATCTACTTCAGTAGATCGAACTTTTACTAGTTCGAACCACATATGGCCGAGAACATATGTTTGAACTCATAAAAGTTCGAACACTGACATAAAACCACATAAAACAAAAGAACACAAAACTAAGCGTCTATAGCAGGGGGGCTATGCCCCCCCTGCACCCCCACACCCCCTTACTTAAATATACCAACTCCGAGATCTCACAACATTGCAGAAATGGGAACTCTTCCCTTTCCGCTCTGTATGGAGATCTCCATTCAGTCAGATCAGACTTTTACAAGTTCGAACATATGGTCTTGGCCATATGTGTTTCGAACTTATAAACATTTGATCTACTGAAGGGGACCTTTACATATATATAAATATACAAATCTGTTTACAAATATTCATAATTTTTACAATCATGCTAAATTTTCATCTGTATTAGACCCCCACTACTTTTTCCATAACCGCCATCTGATTTTACTTAGTATTGTTGCTAAAATCCACTTACCATTAAACATAATTTAATTTATTCTTTCATTCCGTATAACCCGTGTGACATAAAATAACTTTGTATCTATTCTTTTAACATATTCTTTATTTTTGTTCTTAAAATATCCATATTTAATCATATCTGTGTTTATTTTATCCACTTCTTTCATACCTTCAAAAATCTTCTTTACATAGTTTTCCCACATTTCAAAAACACGTTCTGTAGTTTCTTCTTCTTGACAATGTAAACATATGCCATCAGTTTACTTTTTATATGGCATTTTTCCTTTTACTGGCAATTTTTCTATTGCCAGTCTCCACAAAAAATATTAGGTTCATAGGTTCATTCTAGGCTATCTGCCCTAGGGCATTTATAAGCCTAGCCAGAGTGTGTTTGGCTTTCGCCACCCATGTTAAATTAATTTTGCTATGCCCTTTTTTGAGGTTAGTATACTGTGCCTCTGTCTAACAGTGACACAGAAGTGATACCCGGGGTAAACGTACGATCTCCCATCCACTCATCAAGATTCCTCTTGAAGAGAGTCAATGAGGGGCTCTGCCTAACCTGGACTGGGATTTTATTCCAGAGTGAAGGGAGCCTCTGGGTTATGAATCTGTCCCTCCAGCATGTCCTATTTATTTCAGTGCTGAGGTTCAAGTTCGGAGTCCCACAAGGCTCAGTCCTGGGACCTCTCTTGTTCGGTATGTATTTCTCGGAGGTACAGGCCAACACGGAAGGACTGTGGCTGACCAAGTTCGCAGATGACTGCAAACTGGGCACCATAATCGACTCTCCAGCCGACACAAGCATCCTCCAAAAGGGCCTCATAGAAACAGACAACTGGTGCCAGAGCCATGACCTCAAGCTAAATGCCAAAAAGTGTATAGTCATCCTCTTTGGCAAAAGCAAAGTGCCCACAAATTACCACATAGGTGGTAATCCATTAAGTGCAGAAGTAATTAGGGACCTGGGTACCCAAGTTGATAGCAATCTCTCATTTGACAACCACATGGCCAAAGTGGTTAGAAAAACATTTTATATAGCCCACCTAATCATGAAGGGATTCACATCTAGATCAGGGGAGGTCATCGTGCCTCTTTACTCATCCTTCATCAGGCCCATAATTGAGTACAGTGCCCCTTTTGGGATGTACCTTACCAGACACCTGCAGCAACTGGAAAGACCCCAAAAGTACCTCACCAAGAGGATCAAAGGGCTCAAACAGATGCCATATGCTGCCCGGTTAAAGAAACTCCAGCTCTACTCAGTGGCATACCGCCTGCTCAGAGGCGATCTGTGCCTGACGTATAAAGCCATGTCCAACCATTGACATTTTACTTTCTGATTACACCATTTGCTTTTTATATTTGTAGCTTTCTTTTTTTTCATCTGTTAGATTTTCAGATTTTCCATGGTTTTACATAATATTTGATCATTACATTCTTATACCATACTTTTCTATCTCGTCAATTTTTATTTTCCACAAAAATATTTTTTTCTTGGTAACATTTTATTTCTTTATTTTTATACTCTTTTTCGCCATATTCCCAATTTTTTCATGCATATTTTTATACAGTTTTACTACTAATCTCTCATCTTTTTCATCTATCCATGTTAACAGTTTGTATAAATGTAATGAAGCAGCGTACGCCACTGGGTTAATTAACCCTAAACTTCCTTCTTCTTTACATATAGAACTCTTTTTACTGGGTGTAATCTAGAACCCCATTGTCTGCAATAATTACTTTTCAAATACTGTTGGCAACATAAATACACTTACTAAGTATGTTATTTTTCCCATCAGTACTGAATTTATCAAATAAGCCTTTTTTCTGAATGATAATTTTTATGCTCACCAGAAAAGATCTGCTTTATTTCTTCTATTGATTTTTCCCTTTGAATTCTACTTATATCTTTATTCTCAAATTTTACAGCTAACACAGAAATTTCATTAATTGTAAAATATATACCCCTGATCTTTACATCACCTAAACCTTTACTTTACTCTTTATTTAAAGCCATCCCTATTGTCTTGAGACACTTATTTGTGCAAATCATTACTACTTTATCCAGTTTTTTTTTCAGTTATTATAATGTCATCTGCATATGTTACCAGAGCTGGAATTCTTAATCCTTCAGGTGTATGTATACCCTGCCTCCCTCATTTTGTAACTTATCTCACATACAATCACATTCATAACTATTGCAAATAGTATACAACTCATTGGACATCCCTGCCTTATACCACACTTCATATGTACCCTCTTGGCTTAACCAGCCATTTGCAAGTATTTTTGGTTTATTATTACTATACAGTGACATATGTAAATTCCTAACTCTCTCACTTGTACTGTATTCATTATTATTGCCCATAACATTTCATGTCCAGTCATGTCAAATGCCTTATTAAGGTCTAGCATGGTTTTTGCTTCTTCTTTTCTGCCATGTAACCCACAATTTCTCTATCATTAATAATTTTTGACAATGCTTACCATTTATACTATACATATGCTATTTTCCATATTAGTTTCAAATCTCTTTTGTATTATTTTCATAAAAAATGTATAATAGTTATTATCCAGTGCTATTGGTCTCCAGTTTTTTTTTAATTCTCTTCTATCTTTCTTCTTTTATATGAATTTAAGTATTTCACTACAAAATCTTTATATATAAAACCTTCATGTAACCATTCATTCAAAATATTAACTTTTTTGCCAGTCTCTTAAATTTTTATACATTTCATACCCTATTCCATCTGGGCCTGCAGCAAAATCTATATTTGCTTGTCCTAATGCTTTACTAGCTGATGTAGCTGCTCATTAATGTATTTGCACATATTTTCATTTTTTATCATGTTAAACATAACAATGTTAACAGGTTAAAAGCATAATAGTACTTTTTTAATTACAAATTGATTGCTCAGCAAAGGTGATTTGTTAATTGAAATAATACGCTTTATAAAAGGTGTTAGGTTTGGAAACAGCCCACATCTGATGAAGTAGGAGAAACAAAAATGTACTGTGTATTTGGAGGCATTTATGTGAACTGTTTGTGGCTTGTGGATTAAATTTGTGTTTCCTGTGGCAGCTTTCAGTCTATGCTTTATTGTTTTACCTTCTGGGTCATCACACTGTCTCATTTCAATATTATTTACATATTTACATATTTACATTATTTACAAATCTCCATACATTATAAACTTCAATTTAAACATTTTCCCCAAACTCTTTTATTGACAACCAAAACTTTATTTTTCCAAAATCTTTGTCAAAGTCCCTTTTCCATTGTATTTAATTTAATCTCTTGTTCCATATAGTCCATGAAGCATAAAATATTACTTTGTCCATTTTCTTCACTTTTTCCTGTTTATGTGCACCATAATAACCAAATTATGTTATGTCCATATTTATTTGTTTAAATTTTAACAAACTTTTCACCCTATTATCTTTACATATTTTTTTCCACAAATTATTAACTCTTTCGCATTTCAAAAACACATGCTCAGTAGTCTCAAACTCTCCACATTTATTACATATTATATCTTGCTTTTTTTGAATGGCGTATCGGGCAGTTTTCTAATAGACAGTTTCCATAAAAAATCATTACATTCTTTAATCTTTTTATAGTTATTATATCTCATCATTATGTTTTTTTTTTCTTATCTATTCCTGAATCTTTCCATGGATCAATACAATAAAATGCTTTCATAATACTTAAGTACCATTCCTTTCTATTTTTCTCACATATGTTCTTTTTTATTTACCATAACACAATTTTGTTTTGATACTCTTTCATTTCTTAATTCACAATGCTTTTACTTCATTTTTTACTTCCATTCCTTCCCACAGTTCTTTGTATTTATAATATAGCATCATTTCTATCAAGTTTTTATTTTCCTTCATAATTCCTTTTAATACCATATATAAAATTAAAGATGCTGCATGTACTATTGGGCTTATTAAACCCAAACCTCCTTGCTCTTCTTTCATATACAGAATCCTTCTTTTGACTGGATTCAGTCTAGAACCCCATATAAAAGAAAATATAATCATCATTAATTCCTTTTCATACTTAATAGGAATTATATAAATGTTAGCAATGTAAGCAATTTTTTCTATTACCATGGTGTTCAACAAGTGTGCTTTTTCCATATGAAAATATCTTATGATTTCCAAAAATTAGTCATATCCTTTACTTCTTTGAATGCATTATCCCATTGTTGTTGTCTGTGCTCATTCCTTCCAAATGTTATTCCTAATATACCTATATATTTTTCATTAAACTCAACACCTCCTATCATACCTTCTAAACCAAATCCTTTACTTTTCTCCTTATTTATACTTAAACCATTTTTTAATTTATACTTATTTTTTCATTTACTTTTTCCATCCACACTTTATTTTTAACAATTAATACAATATTGTACGCATAATTATACATTATTGGCAGTGGTACTTCCTTCATCATTTTATATCCACCATTACTTGACATGTTATTAATTTCCTTCACAATTACATTCATAACTAATGAGAAAATGACACTACTAGCTGGACAGCTCTGCATTATTCCACATTCTATTTTTATTTTTTCCCCAATCCAGCCATTTACATTTAGTTTCACATAGTTCCTTTAATAAGCAGATTTTTATTACTTGTAATATTTTTTACTTATATTATATGCCTGCAAAATTCCCCATAATGATTTATATTGAATATTATAATAAGCTTTACTTATATCCCCTATCATAACCTTTGCATCTATATTTTAATTTATATCATCAATTATTTGTCTTATTATCCATAATAACACTTGATTTCCTTTTCTTCCAAGTACATTTTGGTCATATATTCTATCCATTTTTTTTCAGTAACCTTTTTATTCTTCTTCTTCTCTTTCGGCTGTTCCCGTTAGGAGTTGCCACAGCGGATCATCTGTTTCCATTTCTTCCTGTCCTTTGCATGTTGATGTTCTTTGTGTTTCACTGTTGCAGTCATTACATTTGGGTAATCTGCTGGCAGGTTGCCCTCAGTCGGCCTGATTAACAAAGTCTTGGGTCCTGCGTCGGTTGCTATCCTTTCTTCCATGTTGTCAGGTCATCAGGGGTATAAAACATGCAGCTGACGCCATTACGTCAGTCTTTCTTGCCGCGCGGTGCCCGAAGCAGAAGCAGTTTGCGAGTGCCAGTTGTCCGACTCCTGAAATTTTCGTTTTCGAGTTTTATAACCGAAGTCTTCAACTAAAAAGCTAAGTACCCCATTGGGGAAACTTTTTCTTGCTCCTTACCAATGTCAGTAAAAGTTAATAATTGCATTACTTGTGGGAAGCAAATACCTCATAAGGATTTTCATTTGTACTGCATTCCTTGCCTAGGCCCTGACCACAATGTACCTTGCTGTCGGTTTTGTGCTAAATTTAATCACACTATTAAACATCGGTATATTTTTGCTTCTAAATATTTTGGATCATGCTTTAATTATCCAGAAATGTCATCGGTTAGCAATCCGACTACCAGAATACCTAAAAAATGCAAAGAAAAAGATCGAGACAAACTGTCGAGGTCCAAAACTGATGACGGCGCTTCTCCTAGTTCGCCGGTACTCAGTGAGGTGCTTTCGCAGCCCCTGATACCCACTACTTCTGATTCGCAGGCTTCTACTGAGACCCAATTCGGAGTCCGTTATGCCGTGAGATGCTTCAATTATGGAACCCGCGGATGTCTGATGGGTCCGGAGCCGCTGTGCAAGCACCGGCTTCTAAGGGTGTTTTCAGGCCTACAGATTTGTATATTAGACCAACGCCATCTTTAAAACTAAGGCCAAAATCTAAATCTGTGTCTAAAAAAAACAATGCCTGGGCCACATGTGGAGGCCCCAATGCCTAAAAAACAAATGATCAAAATAGCTGAAGATTTAATTACTCTGATCAGGGGTAACCAACACCCCCCCCTCCCTTCTCAGAGGCCTAGGCAAGACATTGATTATGAATCTTCTGAACAGGATTCTATTTCTTCTGACTCTTCTAATGAACAGGATTTGTCTATACCTACTTATGAGGACTCTGATGTAGAAGATTCCATTCCTTCTGCTTGTCCCCTAAGGATTTTTCTTTTGGGGAAACTTTACATACCATACGGGAACATTTCCACTGGGAAAGTCAGGATTTCTCTGACTCTAAAAAGAGACTTAGGGATTTTCTTCTTCTTCCTCAACATATACCTCCTGTCCTAGACATTGTTGATGATGTTTTTTCAGAATCTAGTATGGCTCCTGATTCTCTGCCTCTGGCTCCTTGTATGCCAGACAGATACTACAGGGTTCCTGACTCCCACAAATTCATTTTCAAAAATCCTATTGCAGATCATGAAACCATTTCTCAGGGTCCCAAGGGCATTAAGGCTTCTACTGCTAAAAATCCTACTCCTTCTGATAGAGATTCCAGGGTGCTGGATAGATGGGTAAGACGGTTTACACTTCTGCAACCTTGGCAATCAGGGCTTTCAACTGTCAATTTCATACGCTTAAATACCAGCAGCATTATCATGGGACTGCTTAAACAGAAAATGATGTTAATTTCTGACTGTGTGGAAAATAAAGATGTACAGGATTTATTGCATTCAGCTGAACAAGTTGGAAAACATACTTTGCAGTGTGGTTTTGATTCTTTGGAGGTCTCTTGCAGGGCTGCTGTAACTGGCTCTGTGCTAAGAAGGCATACTTGGCTCAAAAAGCAAACTCTGCCTGATCATGTTAAAGCAAAATTGTTGGATGCTCCTTTACAACAGGACCATCTCTTTGGTAATAAGGCTGAAGAAGTTTTAAAAAAGATGGAAGATAAAGCTAAATCTATGCAAACTGTGAAAGATTTCTTACAAGTGCAACCTCCAAGATTTAGTAGGCACTGGCCTACTAAGAACTGGTCCTTTCCAGTTCCTTTGAGAGCCACTCAAGTCAAACCCAGACATTCCAAAGGCTCCAGGTTTCAGTCACAAGGGACTTTTAGATCAAAACAATGGGGTGCCTCCTCCTCCAAATCTGGAAACAACAAGGCACCTCCCTATGGTAAACAGTCTCAATGACTTCTCTCTGCACTTACCAAGCACTTACCTTTCAGCCGCCCCTTTGGGGGGAAAACTGGCACTTCATGTAAGAAACTGGCAACTTATAACCCAGGACATATGGGTTTTAAATATAGTATCCCAGGGATACAGATTTCATTTCCACACGTTGCCAATCCCAGATGGATAGTCAGACCTGCTCCCAAATCAGTGGGCAGAGGCCCAGAAACAAGTACTGTCCTCATGAACATGGGAGCTATTCAAACAGTCCCAGAAGAGGAAAAGGGACAAAGTTTATATTCAAGACTTTTCCTGGTACCCAGAAAAGACATATCATGGTGTCCAGTTGTGGACTTATCTACTTTAAACACATTTCTGGACATTCCAAAATTCAAGATGCTGACTCTTCAACAGTTACTGCCTATGCTAAGCAAAGATGCCTGGTTGGTAACTCTAGATTTAAAAGAGGCTTACCTGCATATCCCAGTCAGGGAATCTTGCAGAAGATACCTCCACTTCAAAGCAGGCTATTTGCATTACCAGTACTCTGAACTGCCCTTTGGCTTATCTACTTCGCCCAGGGTCTTCACAAAGTGCCTGGCTCCAATAAATGCATTTTGCAGGCAAAGAAATATTCAAATATATCCATACCTGGATGATTGTCTAATTCAGGCAGAAAACAGGGACATTCTTCAAAAACATCTGGCGTTTGTAAAAAGGTTGTAACTTGTCTAGGGTACACCATAAACGAAAATAAATCACAACTGGTACCGTCTCAAAAAATTACATTCCTGGGTGCAAGCTTGAATACAACTGCCCTGATGGCTTACCTTACGCCAGAAAAGCAAATTCATTTGGTGACTCACAAAAACCCTGCTATCTGCAAGTCAAGTACTGCAAGCCTTGGGGTTCATGGCCTCCTGCATTCTTCTGATTCCATATGCAAGACTGCATATGAGGAAACTTCAGTGGTACTTAAAGAGTTTATGGAGTCAACATTGCCACAGCCTGGAAACAATAATTCCTATCATACCTTGCCTGCAACTAGAGTTCCTATGGTGGGCAGAGGCCTGCCACCAAAACAAGGGACTGCCATTCACTCCACCCCCTGCCACCCAAACCCTAACTAGAGACTCATCAGACTATGCGTGGGGGGCTCATCTGGCAGGGAAGTGTATTCAGGGCAAATGGAGCCCAAATCAAATGCACCTTCATATCAATCAAAAATAGATGCTAGCTGTGCAGAATGCACTGCCTTCAAGGACTACCTTCATCCAGGACAATTAATGATAAAGACAGACAACACCACAATTATGTGGTACATAAACAAGCAGGGGGGTACACACTCCTACCCCCTTTGCAGACTAGCCATGGCATTGTGTAACACGGCCTTGACCTTTCAAATTCAACTACAAGCTCAATTCCTGCCAGGAAAGCTGAATACTCTGGCAGACGAACTAAGCAGAAATCTCATGGACCCACACGAATGGAAACTGGAACCATGGAATTTCAACATGTTGACATGCAAATGGGGAGTCCAGACATAGATCTTTTTGCCTCACCCCAGAACTATCAGTTGGACAAATTCTGCACAAGAACTCATCACAAAAAAGCCTGGAAAGTGGATGCTCTATCATTCAGCTGGAAAAACCTATCAGTCTATGCCTTTCCCCCTCTGCCTCTGCTCTCCAAAGTTCTACTAAAAGTCAAACAGAACAAGCCAAAAATGATTTTGATTGCTCCAGACTGGCCTCGCCAACACTGGTACCCACTCCTGCGTAATGTGTCACACCTTCCACCGTGGCACCTGCCTCAGACACCTTACTTACTGTCTCAGCAGAACAACAAAATTCTGCACACTCAGCTCCAAACTTTGAATCTTGCAGCATGGATAATCACCTAAATTCACCCTTGGCATCCCTCAGCAAACCTGTGATGGATGTCATTTTGGAGGCAAGTAGGCCTAGTACTAGAAAATCTTATGCTGACAAATGGAAAAGATTCTGTGCCTGGAATCAATCACAAAAAAGCACAACTGTGCCCAATATTCCTCAGATTTTACAATAATTAACTGAGATGCTTCACAAGGGCTTGTCCTTTTCTTCCATAAAAATCCATGCCTCAGCCATTTCAGCTCATTACAACACAGAACCTCCCCTCTTCTCTCATCCTCTACTAAAGCAGTATCTCAGAAGGGCCAAAAACTTAAGACCACCCAGTAGGGCTCCCACCCCTGCCTGGGACCTCAATTTTATATTGGAAAAACCTCACTCTCCCTCCTTTCCAGCCAGCTGCTACTGCAGACTTAAAATTTAGCTCCTGGAAAACAGCTTTTCTTTTAGCAGTCACTTCAGCTAGGAGGATTTCCGAATTACAGCTCTTATGGCAGTGGAGCCTTTCATTATTTTTCATGCGGACAGGGTGTCTCTCAGGACCAATCCATCCTTCATGCCTAAGGTGGTATCCAGTGTGGCTCTTAATCAGACCATTCATTTGCCATCCTTCTTTCCCAATCCACGGAACAAGGAGGAACGGATTCTGCATTCATTGGATGTACTCAGACAACTTAGATTTGACTTAAACAGGACAAAATCTCAAAGAAAATCTGAACAACTACTGGTAGCATTTGCTGCAGGGGCAGAGGGAAAGGCCATTTCAAAGCAGACTATTTCTAAATGGATAAGCCATTGTATTTGTTTCTGCTATATGCACAATGGTAAAACTATACCCCAGGGGATCAGATCTCATTCCACCAGGGCTGCATCTACTTCTACAGCTTTTCTCAGAGGTGTTCCTACCAGAGATCTACCCAAATGTAATGACTGCAACAGTGAAACACGAAAAACATAGTACAGTTGAGTAGAATTACCATAGATGTTTGAGTGTATTCACTGTTGCAGTCCTGGTTACCCTACCTTCAACCCCCTGTTTTTTCTCTTACTATATCTCTTCTTTCCTTTACTATGCTTAAAAGACTTTTTGGTGTATTTGCTTTTGTTTGGAGGTATGTTTTTGTGTTTTTTTAATTACTTAAATATTTGGCTCCCCATTTGGGGAGCACCTAACATCTGGGGCAAGAAAAACTGATGTAATAGCGTCGGCTGCATGTTTTATACCCCTGACGACCTGATGTCATGGAAGAAGAGACAGCAACCGACACAGGACCCAAGACTTTGTTAATCAGGCCGACTGAGGGCAATTTGCCAGCAGATTACCCAAATGTAATGACTGCAACTGTGAATATACTCGAACATCTGCATTTATAGTAAGTGTACACAACTGTACTTTCTGTCCCACCAACCGTCTGCATGTCCACTTTCACCACGTCCATAAACCTTATCTTAGGCCTTCCTCTTTTCCTGTTACCTGGCAGCTTCATCCTTTTCCCAATATACCCATCATCCCTCCTCAGCACATGTCCAAACCAACGCAGTCTCGCCTCACTGACTTTGTCTTCAAACTGTCCAACCTGAGCTGACCCTCTAATATACTGATTCTTAATCCTGTCCATCCTTGTCACACCCACTGCAAATCTTAACATTTTAACTCTGCCACTTCCAGCTCTGACTCCTGCCTTTTTGTCAATGCCACCGTCTCCAACCCATACAACATAGCTCGTCTCACTACCCTCTTCCCTTTCATTCTTACTGGTACCTGTCTGTAACAAATCACTCCTGACACTCTTCTCCACCCATTCCACCCTGCCTGTACCCTCTTCTTCACCTGTCTTCCACATTCACCATTGCTCTGAACTGTTGATCCCAAGTACTTAAACTCGTCCACCTTCGCCAACTCTACTCCCTGCATCCTCACCATTCCTCTATCCTCCCTCTCATTCACACACACATATTCTGTCTTAGCCCTGCTGACCTTCATTCCTCTCCTCTCTAGAGCATATCTCCACCTCTCCAGGGTCTCCTCAACCTGGTCCCTACTCTCACTACAGATCAGAATGTCATCTGCAAACATCATAGTCTATGGGGCCTCCTGTCTGATCTCGTCTGTCAACCTGTCCATCACCATTGCAAATAAGAAAGGGCTCACAGTTGATCCTTGATGTAATCCCACCTTCACCTTAAATGGATCTGTCACTCCCACTGCAGACCTCACCACTGTCACACTACCCTCGTACATATCCTGTACCACTCTTACATACTTCTCTGCCACTCCTGACTTCCTCATACAATACTACATCTCCTCTCTAGGCCCCCTATCATATGCTTTCTCCAAGTCCACAAAGACACAATGCAACTCCTTCTGACCTTCCGTATACTTCTCCATCAACAGTCTCAGAGCAAACCGCATCTGTAGCGCTCTTTACTGGCATGAAACCGTACTGCTGATCGTTAATCATCACTTCCCTTCTTAACCTAGCTTCCACTACTCTTTCCCATAACTTCAAGCTGTGACTGATCAGTTTTATCCCTCTGTAGTTACTACAACTCTGCACATCACCCTTATTCTTAAAAATAGGTACCAAAACACCTTTTCTCCACTCCTTAGGCATCCTCTGACTTTCCAAGATTTCATTAAACAATCTGGTTAAGAACTCCACTGCCATTTCTCCTAAGCACTGCCATGCTTTCACTGGTATGTCATCTGGACCAACAGCCTTTCCATTCTTCATCCTCTTCACAGCTGACAGTACTTCCTCCTCACTAATCTGTTTCACTTCCTGATTCACTATCCCCACATCATCCAACCTTCTCTCTCTCTCTCATTCACTTCATTCATCAGTCCCTCAAAGTACTCTTTCCATCTGCTCAATACACTCTCCTCACTTGTGAGTACGTTTCTCTCATTATCTCTTATCACCCTTACCTGCTGCACATATTTCCCAGCTCGGTCCCTCTGTCTAGCCAATCGGTACAGGTCCTTTTCTCCCTCTTTAGTGTCCAACCTTTCATACAACTCTCCATATGCCTTATCCTTAGCATTCGCCACCTCTCTTTGCCATGCTCATCTCCTTATGCTCCTGTCTACTTTCTTCATCTCTCTGATAATCACACTTCTTCTTCACCAGCCTCTTCCTCTGTATACTCTCCTGTACTTCCTCATTCCACCACCAGGTCTCCGTGTCCTCCTTCCTCTGTCCAGATGTCACACCAAGCACCGTTCTAGCTGTCTCCCTTACCATCTCTGCTGTAGTTTCCCAGCTATTCAGTAACTCTTCACTGCCCCCCAGTGCCTGTTTTAACTCTTCCCTGAACTCCACCTCACAATCACCCTTTTTCAGCTTTCACCATTTGATCCTTGGGACTGCTCTCACACTTGTCCTCCTCTTCTTGATCACCAACATCATCCTACAGAGCACCATTCTATGCTGCCTATCTACAATTTCTCCTGTCACCACTTTACAGTCTCCAGTTTCCTTCAGACTGGCCCTCCTGCATAGGATGTAATCCACCTCTGTGCATCTTCCTCCACTCTTGTATGTCACCCTGTGCTCCTCCCTCTTCTTAAAATACATATTCACCACAGCCACGTCCATCCTTTTCACAAAATCCACTACGATCTGACTTTCCTGCATTCCTCTCAACACCATACCTGCCCATCACTTCCTCATCCCCTCTGTTCCCTTCACCAACATGCCTATTGAAATCCACTCCAATCACCAGTCTCTCACCCTTGGGTACACTCATCACCACTTCATCCAACTCACTCCAAAATATTTCTTTCTTATCCATCGCACACCCAACTTGCGGAGTGTATGCACTCATTACACCATCAATTTCCAGCTTCATAAACCTCACTCTATCCGACACTCCTTTTTCACTTCTAAAACACACTTGGTATACTGTTCCTTCAGGATAACCCCTATCCCATTTCTCCTCCCATTCACACCATGATAGAACAATATGAACCCGCCTCCTATACACCTGGCCTTACTCCCCTTCCATCTGGTCTCTTGCACACACAAAATATCAACTTTCCTTCTTTCCATCATATCAGCCAGCTCTCTCCCTATACCAGTCATACTGCCAACATTCAAAATTCCTACCCTCACTATTTCACTCCTAACCTTCCTCCTCTCTTTCTGCTTTCGGACATGCCTTCCCCCTTTTTTTCTCCTTCTCCTCCTTTGGCCAACAGTAGCCCAATTTCCGCCAGCGCCCTTGTGACTAACAGTATTGGTGACGGTCGTTGTTAACCTGGGCCTCGACCGATCTGGTATGGAAATCTGTATTGTTGTCCACATATGTTATTTGGCAGAGGTTTTACACCGGATACCCTTCCTGATGTAACCCTCCCCATTTATCCGGGCTTGGGAGAAGAAATGCACTGGCTTGTGCATCCCCAGTGGCTGGGTTGTAACCTTTTTATTATTATTCTCATAAAAAAATTATAATCTGTATTATTCATTGTTATAGGTTTCCAATATTTTATCTCCTCTTTATTTCCTTTTTTTAATATAAATTTTATAACTCCTGTACATATCTCTTTCTCTTTAATTGCAGTTTCTAACCATTCATTCATAACTTCTATAAAAATAATTTTTTGCCACTCTTTCATTTCTTTATAAATACCATATTCAGTTCCATCCAGTCATGTTGCAGAATCCATGTTAATATCTTTTAGAATTTCATTCAATTCTTTCATGGTTACTTTTTGTTCTAAATACTCATTATCTTCCTTATATAATGTTTCACCTTTATAAATTTGTTCTATGTTTTCTTCTCTCTTAAAAAACAATTCCAATACATATTCTTTAATTATCTCATATATTTCTTCTTACTGTCTTATTTTCTTACCTTCCTTATGTTTAATTCTCTTATTATTTTTCCTTCTTTTATTATTTTACTCAAATATGGTGCTACTTCTTTCTTTCCTTGTAAACAATATTTTTGCTTATATGACAAGTTGTTAATTTTAACTTGATTCATTTTATATGTTTCTCTTTCTTTTTCATAAAATTATTTTTTCTTCTCTAAGTTTCTAAATGTTTCTTGACTTAATATCTTATATCTCTCATTTTCTTTTCTTCCTTATACATTCTAAAAATACTTTTTTTTATATTTTTCTTTAAAATTAAGCCACCAAACAGTCCATTTCTCATAGTCATATGATTTCCCATAATTCCACAAGTTAATTTTTCTCTTCTAAATCTAATTCATTTTCATTAATTCTCTTTATTCCTTTTTCTGTTCTTATATATTCTTCATTTCTTCATCCTGTACTTTAACCCATATTGCCACATGATCTGAAAATCCAGCATACTTAATTCTTTTTTTTATAACTTTTAAACTATCAGATATTAAAAAATAATCAATTTCTGCCCTAATTTCATTTCTTTATAGGTCCAGTGGGTATTCTCCCATACACTTAACTTTCCCCTTCTCATAATTTCTTTAGCCATTTTAACATTTATTTTATTTATTTATTTTACATTTGTTGACCGAGTTTGTCCGACTGAGCTAAGTAGCCCTTTTTCAGCAGAGACCCGGGGTGAAAAGCCCCACATGTTCTACAGATCACAACATCACAGTTGATCTTATTTTCCTTAAATTACAATTAAAATCACCCACCACTATAATGTCCATATTTACACAAGCATATTCAAGAATACTTTTAAGCATTATTTCTCTTTCTTTTTTTGTTACATATGCATGTAAAGCTATAATTCTGTACACATATTTTTCCATCTCACATCTATCACCGTAGTTTGGCCTAGTTCCACTATGGTTACATGTAGTATTTTAATGCTTTCTTGACATAAATATACATATACCCGAGCATGTTTCTTTCCCCATGTTCCAAACTACCACACCATTCCAAAGTTTTTCAGTTTGTGTTCTTTCTTCCTCTGTCAATAATCTGATATCTTCTAAAAACAATAATATGTGCATCTACTGTAGCACACCATTGTAATATACCTGTTCTCCTTTTAAGATTTTTCATACTGTTTACATTTAAAGCTAATATTTTCAGCTTTTAAGAAGAGTTAGTGTAATAAAATGTTTATCCCTTTCCTTTCTTATTTTCTCTAAGCATTATGTTTTTGAATTTTCTTTTCCTTTCTTTAACTCTTTCCCTATTGAATTGTTTTCATTTCTTACTGTGCACCAATCAGCTTCCTCACTTGTCTCCTCTGTTTCTTTTTTCTATTACATCTTTTTGTACATTTTCTTGTATAACACATTCTGTTATCTCTTTATCCTGTATAACTTCATTTTCTTGCACATTCATTTCACATTCTAGCCGTAATTGACTAGTATTGCCACATTGTTTGCACTTTAAATCACATTATGTGAGAGTGTTCAATCTCGCCGTTTGTTCTTACACCTGGGTTCGGAGCCGATCCTCGGCTCCGTGTCGGCCGCTTGGCAAGCTCTGCATCGAGAAGAAGCTCGAGACCAACCTAACTCCCACAATCCCCCTCTGCCTTTACCTCAGATCTAGTTTGCCGCTGCAACGTTCGCATCAGATTTGATGAGCTCGGACCACCTCAAGCTAAGATTAATAATTTTCTTATATTTCTTCTAATTTTTTTCTAAAAAAATTGTCTTTAAGTGACTGTGTGTGTGTGTTAGTAGTGTTTCGAGGGTTTCTCGGTTCCGTATAAAGTTTTTGTTTTATACTTTATTAGAGTTTTCCCTCGGGGCCTACCCCACCCTTTAACTTAGATTGACTACTGGATTGACTTTTTTTTACAGGATTTGACAAAAAGTTTTCTGGATTAGACAAATTTACTGGACTGGACATAATATTGATTATTTCACTGTTTGCTGTACCTAAATTTGTGACATGTCTGAGAAAGCTAAGTCTGGCTTTAAACGCTGCCAATGTGGGCAGAAGATGTCGGTGACTGATAATCATAGTTCCTGCGTCTACTGTCTTGGCCCTCTCCATCTGCAAGAAGACTGCTCAATCTGTCATTCTTTCAGTGGAAGGGTCATGACAGATAGGCGCAGGAAACTTATGGATAGGGGGCTTTTGAAGCCTGCTTTTCAAGAGCCTCTGGATGCATCAGACCAGACATCCAAATCCTCGAAGGAATCGAAGACGTCGGAGCCCAGGTCATCGGCTCCGAGCTCTTCAGTCAAAGTTCGATCACCGGTTCCACAGACTTTGGGGCCGAGTGTTGAACTGTTGTCAGTTTCCGAGCCTCGAGTCTTGGAACCGGTGACGGAGCTCCCTCCCCTGGCACTGTTGAGGTCGGCTCCGTCTTCGATTCCTTCGACGCGCTCTTCCAGGCCCCTCTGCGACACCGATGTAGACCGCATGGTGCAGAAATTAATGGAGAATACGGCCTTATCCAAACTCATCTCTGTCTCCTCCCAGTTGGTGTCGAGACTCGAAGGCCTTCCCTTATCTCCACCTGTTCCTCCTCCGAGACCTATCCAGTCTTCGGAGCCGGGAGAGGCTGATCTGGTGATTGTGGAGCCCTCGGTGCCAGAACCGTCTTTTTCTCGGTCGGCTCCGTTCACCTCGACTCCGTCGGAACCGGTACCGGAGTCTCGGAGCCGAAGATCCATCCTTGGATCTGGGACTGAGAGTCGGACCGATGTTTCGGTTCCGACCCTCCCTCTCGGGGCCTCGGCTCGGATCGACTCGGCTCCGTCCTCGGGGTCGATGCCTTCGGTGCCTGTCTCGGGAATTCTTCCGATTTCCTCAGAACCGGGAGATACCTCGAGTCGGGACCCGGGGGCCTTCGACCTCATGAGGAAGGTGTTGTCTACTCAGACAACCACGTCAGCAGAAACAGCTTCTCCTTCCCATAAAGGACCGTTATCCTCCTCTGCACCCACGGCTACATCTAAGCGTCGAGCACCAGTGTCTCAGCCACCCTGGAGGTGCCCCTCTTCCTCGGAGGCTTCTTGGATGCCCCCCCGAGGAAGTTCCGAGGAAAAGATTGTGTAAAAGGAGACACTTAGATTCTCCACAAGAATCATTGACATCGGACACTGACTTGGATGAGTCAGAAGGGTCCCCAAAGTCACCCTCAGAGGATGTCTCTTTTTCTGACATCCTGGAGATCCTAAAGCAGAGAGGTGATTGGCAATCCCTTCCCCCTTCTGAGGATGAGTCAGTCTTGCTGAAGGCATTCGGTGCTCGCCCTTCCTCCTCCTGGGTCACTCCGCCCTTCGATGAGTTGATGGAACTGATTGCTCGAAGGGCGTGGGAGACACCTGACACAGTGGAGCCAGTCCCTAGAAAGCCTAATAAATATATTACTGCCCCTCAAGACAAGGCTTATCTTACAAAGGGAGTTCCAGTGGACGCTATGGTGGTGGCAGCGGCCACTAAAAAGGAGATGTCTGAATCTTCCTCATCTGTCCATCCGCCTAACAGAGATTCTAGGACTATGGACAGGTATGGGAAGTGCATTTTTAGTTCAGCGGCTTTTTCTATGCGATCCCTGAACTATTTGACCCACTTTACACGGCTACAGAGGGATCTAATCAAAGAGTTGGGAGATACCCTCCAGGGTACTACAGATGCTGCTGTCTCAGATAAGGTTACATCTCATCTCAATACCCTTACATCTATTGCAAACTCGTCCATGAGGCTGATCTCATACGCAGCCGAAGGATCGAGTAGGGCAGCAGCTTCAGCGATTGCTCTTCGCAGACAATCCTGGATGCGCTTATGTTCATTTGCGGAGGCCTTCAAGTCTTCCTTTACTAACGCCCCATTTGATGGTGCCACTCTCTTTGGCCCCAAAGTAAAGGAGACCCTTACCCGGTGTGAGCAAGCGGGAAAGACTCTGTCTGCTGTCGGAGTCTGTTTTTCCACCCCATCCAGACTGTACCCCAAAGGGCAACGTGGTGGGAAAATGTGGTTTCGAAAACCCCAAGGCTCTTTCCCAGGCACACAGGGTGATGCCCCCTCTAGAGGCAGAGGAGGGGGCAGAGGTGGAAGACGCCACCCTGGCGGCAGAGGGGGTCCGCAAAACCAAGGTGACAGGGATACACCCCCTGGGAAACCTTTCCAGCACTCCTGAGAGGAGGCCCGACTGTCCTGCTCTGGAGGCAGTCAGGGGTCACTTAGCTTTATACCCTCAGGCCTGGCAAAGTCTTACATCAGACAATTGGGTAAAAAGCGTTGTTACCAGAGGCTACAGAATACCCTTCCTATTGCCCCCAATTCCGCAGAAAAGACTCCCAGATGTGCCGCCCTATCTGCGAGGCCCTGCAGCTATAGAAATTTCAAAGCTGCTAGAAAAAAAGAGTCATCCAACGAGTCCCAGCGGACCAAAGAGGATTCGGAACTTACTCAAGGTTCTTTTTAGTTCCAAAAAAGACAGGGGACTGGAGGCCAATTCTGGACCTGAGCAAACTCAATTCCTTCGTCAAGAAAGAAAAGTTCTGGATGGTCACGCTTCAATCGATCCTTCCATTTTTACAGAAGGACGACTGGATGTGCTCAATAGATCTGAAGGACGCATACTACCACATCAAAATGGCCAGGGCATCCAGGGATCACTTGCGCTTCCGGCTGGGAGCCAGTCACTTTCAGTTTCGAGCCCTGCCCTTTGGTCTGACCTCAGCCCCCAGGGTTTTCACCAAATGCATGGCAGTGGTAGCGTCTCACTTGAGACGCCTGGGATTCCAGGTGTTTCCGTATCTGGACGACTGGCTCCTTTCTGCCACCACCCAGCGTCAACTGATTCAGGCCAGGGATTACACACTACAGCTTTGTGTTCAACTCGGAATTTCCGTAAATTTCGAAAAATCCTTACTACAGCCATCACAGCATATCATTCATAGGAGCAGAATTGGATACGCGTTATTTACTTCTAAGACTTCCTCCGGAAAGGATAGCCTCACTTCAAAGCCACATATCCCTTCTTCTGTCATCCAGAAAATCTCCAGCAAAGCTGGTTCTGAAGGTTTTGGGTCTCATGGCAGCTTCGCTCATTGCGATACCCTTGGGAAGACTGCACATGAGAGTTCCACAATGGCTACTGTTTGCACAATGGTCGTTCCAACAGCTACCTCTGACACACGAAATTCTAATCACAAACACATGCAAATCACACCTAGCCTGGTGGCTCCGGACTTGCAATCTTTCCAGCGGAAGACCATTTGTACTACCCGTGCCGACAGCTACGGTGACCACGGACGCTTCCCTGATAGGGTGGGGGGGCATCTTTCAGGGACAGACAGTCCAAGGCGAATGGACCAATCTAGAGTACAATCTGCACATCAATGTTCTAGAGTTGAGGGCAGTGTTTCTAGCGTTGCAACACTTTGCTCCCCTTCTTCCTCTAGGGACTATTGCAGTTCAGGCGGACAACATGTCCGTGGTCTGGTACATAAACAAACAAGGGGGAACCAAGTCTTATCAGCGATGCAGAGAGGCCATGAGAATCTGGCAATGGGCGGAGTCCACGGGTCGCTTTCTGATAGCAATGCACATCCCGGGGTCATCCAACGTCATAGCCGACAGGTTGAGCAGAGCAATCCTGTTGCCTCACGAGTGGTCCCTCAAACAGTCAGCTGCGAAGGAGATTTTTCGCAAATGGGGCCAGCCTTCCTGCGATCTTTTTGCGTCTCCAATGAATGCCAAATGCAGGAGCTATTTTGCCCTATTACCCCCTCCAGGGGAAGTCCCCAGGGACGCTCTGGTTCACGATTGGCCCCCGGGTCTCCTTTACGCTTTTCCTCCCTTTCCCCTGATTGCAAAGTTTCTGCAGAAAGCCAGCAACCTGCAAAGGACGATTATCCTCATTGCCCCATTCTGGCCTTGTCAAATCTGGTTTCCCTTTCTTCTGGCACACCGCATTCGGGAACCCTGGATCCTGGACCCGGGCGGATCTACTGACCCACTCGTCAGGGGCTCCCCACCCCTCGCTACTTTCACTCAGACTAGCAGCTTGGCTGCTCCGCTTCCCTACTTAGCCAGGTCTGATCTTCTTACACCCGCAGTTCAGAATATACTAGTGGCTTCTCATAAAGCTTCCACTACAAAGACTTACACTAGTAAGTGGAAGCGTTTTGTTTACTGGGCAAATACACAGCAATTGGACCCTGTTATAGCTCCTTTAAATAAGATCTTGGAGTTTTTAACCGAATTGTTCCACCAAGGAGCTTCTCCTGCCACTTTGAGAGTGCAATTGGCTGCCATTTCAAACTTTCATGTGGAAGAATGTGGGGCTCCTATTATGGCTCACAGACTTTGTAAGGCCTTTCTGAAAGGATCTTTCCATATTAGACCACCAGTTAGAACTCCTACATCACCTTGGAACTTGAACCTTTTATTATCTAAATTGATGCTACCACCGTTTGAACCAGCCTCTTCTTGTCCATTGAAATATTTGTCGTGGAAGACCCTCTTTTTGGTGGCCTTTACATCGGCCAGACGGGTGTCAGAGCTTCAGGCTCTTTCTATTAAACATCCTTATTTGATCTTTCACTCTGATAGAGTATCTCTTCGCACTAATCCGTCCTTTCTCCCCAAAGTTTGCTCCGTTAATAACATTAATCAATCCATTGAGCTCCCTACCTTTTTCAAAAACCACTCCAATAAGTTGGAATATATGTTACACAAGTTGGATGTTCATAGACAACTTAGATTTTACCTGGATAGAACAAAGGATCACAGGAAAACAGATCAACTTTTTGTAGCCTTTGCAGACAGCAGGAAAGGTATAGCAGTTACTAAACGAACCCTTTCCAAATGGCTAACTGATTGCATTATATTTGTTTATGCTACTTCGGAACAAACTTTACCTGTCAAACCCAAGGGGCACTCTACAAGATCGGTATCTACATCCCTGGCTCATGCAGCTCGCCTACCATTGGACACTATTTGTGCAGCTGCCACTTGGTCTAAACCACATACATTCATTTCTCATTACAAGGTAGACAGGGTTTCTAGGGACAGGGCAACCTTTGGTTCCACTGTGCTCAAGAACGTTCTCCCTTGAGTTCCTCAGGAACATGGAGCTAGGGACGCTACCCAGGTGTAAGAACAAATGGCGAGATTGAACACTCTCACATTTAGAAGTTATGTCCTTACCATAACGTTCCATGTGGAGTGTTCATCTCACCTTTGTTCTTACATTCCCACCCTCCCACCCTCAGGAAGAACGTCCAATTTGGTGTCTGGTTTGTTTTTTTTCCTGCTTCTGCCTTACGCAGTTGTTGTGTATATATGTATATATATATATATATATATATATATATATATATATATATATATGTATATGTTTCTTTCAGTTATGTTGTCCTTGGCATGATTGTGTTATTCTCTCTGTTGATTTCTGGTTTGCTTGCAAACTAGATCTGAGGTAAAGGCAGAGGGGGATTGTGGGAGTTAGGTTGGTCTCAAGCTTCTTCTCGATGCAGAGCTTGCCAAGCGGCCGACACGGAGCCGAGGATCGGCTCCGAACCCAGGTGTAAGAACAAAGGCGAGATGAACACTCCACATGGAACGTTATGGTAAGGACATAACTTCTAATTTTTGTATTATGCCCTATTTTACCACATAAATAACATCTTTTTTGTCACATTCATTGATTAAATTATCATTTTTTTTCTATTTTCTACAAAAATAAGTTTTTGGTTGACCCCTGTATTTCACAAAACCCTTATTACCATGATCAATAATACTAGTTACATGCATAAGATTAGCATTTTCCATTTTCAGTATTACTCCACATTCCCACCCCCAGTCCATAGTCCTTTTTCATCATAACTTTTTGTAGTGTCCATTTCTTCTTTACATATAGTTAACAAATGTTCTTTCAGTTCTTTTGCCTCAACTTCAGTTCTAAACTGGATCATTATTCTTTTTTTTGTTTGTCTGTAAAAAGCTTGCACAACATATTCTGACCATGGATACATATCTTTTTTTTGTTCATATGCACCCCCAAATTTTCCCATGGACTGTCCAGTCTCAAATATCAAGTCACAAAAAGTAGTTTTATTAATTAAAATGAATGCTGTTACCTCTTTTGCTTTGACACCCGGAGGTGCTATGACAGAGTCCCAAACTTTACACCTGTCCAGACTTTCTTCTTTTTTATGGCTTGCACATACTGTATACTTCTTTTTGTTTCTTTTATTTCTTCTTTCTTCTCTGCTCCTTTTCCCACAGTTTGTGCATACGTTTTTGTCTCTTGAACTTTTTCTGGCACAGTTTCTTTCTCTTTTTTTTCTTCTATTTTCTCCATGATGTCACTCCATGAAATTGCTACTCCACTTTCTGGTTCACTTTGGTGAATAATCATGCTGCAACCCTCCGGATTGGAGGGTTGTAATTATGCATGTTGCAAAGGTAACTGTCTCTCCTTGAAACAATCTCGTCTGAAAGTTTTCCTCTGAATCCATCTCTGTTACAGCTACAGTCTCCTTTTCTTCCAGTATCACTGTTTTTTCTGCACCCACAGCATCAGAAAAAAATTTGGTTACGATTCTACCATTTGAACTACATTTTCATCAACCTTCACTTCATTTTCAGCCAAAGCTGAATCAGCCATATTTTCTTCCTTTTCCTCCTGGCTGCCTCCGTACCTGGACAGGAAAAATGAAGTCAGGATGTGTGAGACACAAATCCCTCCCCTGACTACCAAGAGTAGGGGAAATTCCCTGATGCCTGGCCAAATTTACTTTATTAATATAAATACCACCTCATGTCTTCCCTGAAAAGAGGCTACTAGCCTAGTGGGACCAGTGTGGTTAACAAAGGAGAAATGTATTAAAAGAAACATATATATACTTTTAGAATGAAGAGAGGTAAAAAGAGAACTGGTATGGTTAGTGGAAGGAGTGAAGAGTACTTATTGGTTAATTAGAGGGTAAAGACTGGAATAAATATGTCCGAAATTAATACAAAGGTCTTAGGATATGTAGGAAGTATTAAGTATGGTTGTTGTAGGGGCATACTGTGAACAGTGCATTGCGGGCATGATCATCATATGATGCCATGGTTTATAAAGACATGCAAGCTGGTGCCTGCATTTTTGAAAGGGTGAGCTAGATTCTGTACTTATAGAGCCATTAATGAGAAGCAATGGTCTGTAGAGTCTGGAGAATGTTTAAGAGGAGGAAGAATTATGAGCTCAGATTATAGGTGGTTCTTTTTGTAGACTAACTAGCAAAGAAGGGAAAGTCTCCAGGTTTATTAGTTGGTAGGTTAGGGATCCACTCTGTAGAATGCATCTTTGTCTTATTGGTAACTGTTTCACTTTTGCAGGAACCAAGAAATTCAGAACGTGTCTCCACTGTACGCACTTTTTTAACTTCTAGTCCAAAATGCCTCAGCATATATCAGATGGCAAACTTTCCCACCTTAGTTGCAAATAACACTGCTGTATTGTTAAACAGCAACATTCACCCATTATTTAGAGAATTTTAAAGATCTAACATCAGACATGCATGTAAGTGGCTATCATTTCTGTGTGGCAGCAAGAATGTATGCTTTGCATACAAATTTGTCAGTAATGCATTTTAATGTACTACCCTGGATATTTGTTCTCTCACCTTTGTTCTGTTCTAACTTCCGAAAAGTACATTCAGAAAGTTGCTGTGTTTTATTGGTGGGGTGAAGAAGCATGTTCTGTGTATATGACATCAACAGCTTGAAGTATATAACAGTGGCATGTGTTTCTTTATATATTCATTTTAATTTCACACCATAGGAGTACATAAAAGTTGATTATATTTTTATTTTTGAGGAGCAGGGAAGCAGGCCTTATTTGCAGTTCATATTTATGTGTCCTTACAAGCAGTGATGTAAATGGGAAGTCATTTCTTGTGGTTTTCACCCAAGACAGAAGTACATTGAACCAAGGCATCCATTTTTTGCCTCTTCATAATGTAAGTGATTAACATCCTGGCATAGATTTGCCAAAGATGGAGTGGGAGAAAGCAGCATTTTTAAAGGGATCTGGCTTGGACAGGAGTTTGTAAGTTGGTGGGTGGTGTGTAAATGTAGCATGGTGATCTGGGCATGTTGTGGTTGGGGAAGAAGTCAGGGAGCTATGACTATAAGTTTGGAAGTCCTAGCTATATTTTTGGCAGGAAATGAGCAGAAATGTTCTTTCTGGATGGCAAAGGTGATACATTTATGTTTCTGTTTGACTGTTGGTTAAAGTGAGACATGCTTTTTTTTGGATGCTTTTGGTGTAATGGGAAGGCTGTACTAAATTTGAGTGAGTAAAAAATCATTTACCAATGGCAGTTCTCTCCTCTAGTGATAGGAAATGTGATATACTTTTGCCCAAAACACAAGAGTATTGATTTAAGACTATTGATTAATATGGAATTTGAAGCTGAGAGACTGAACAAGCTAGAGCTTTAGATATTTATACTGTCATGTAGTCAATACAGGCTCTTTATTGTTGGAATATATCTGTATTGTTGCAATATATACCCTAGTGCTGGTGCTGGGGTACAAAGATTTTTTTTTCCCGCTGCAAAAATCATGGACTTAGTTTTACTTTTTTTGTATTCAGGATACAATTGTTTTGTGTTGGCCTTCTTGACAAAAAATTGTGATCATTCTCAAAATGCTTTTTAATGGTAGAATAAGAAACATTTTTAGACTTCTGTTTTATTAATCATTCTAGTCTGCATTCATACTGCAGTCCTCATACATGGTGCACACTTTCTTTCCTTGGCAGCCAACCAGTTTAATTATCCCAAAACAAACAGTGAGTTGCTGTAGTTGTTAAGTACCAAGGAACCCCATTGTCACAACACAGTTTTAATTCTGTATCTGCATACAGATGTTTACCAGAAAAGAAAAAAAAAGAAAAAAAAAACAGGCTTTGAAAGATAATCCTAACTAGAGAAAAGAAGGATCAGAAAATGGAAACAGAGCCTCTTGAGTATAGTCCATCTTACCAGTTCAGTAACACTGAGAAGGAAGAGTATAAAGAAAAAAATCACAACGTGCTTTCTAAGTGGGGCGAGGAACTATCTCCTAACATGCCTTATACTGCCTTATGTCCATACAAAATTTATCCCAAGTTAGCCACTTCTGAAATAAACATTTCCCCTTCAGTGCATTACTTGCAATTGTTCCATTTCCTTAACTTCATTCATCATATCAATCATTTCTTTTATCTTGGGAATTTCTCTTGATTTCCATTTCTTAGTAATCTTTTTACTGTTATCATAAGTACTGAAGACAATACTTTCATATGCCTGGTGTAGAATCAAGCCCCTAACTTAAAAGTAGCCACTTCTTCAAGAGGGTCAAATGTCCATTTTATGTTACTGAAATTTTCAAGGCTGAATTTAAAGTTTTGTAACTTTTCACATTCTCAGAAGATATGACAGCATATTTTCCTGTCCTCAGTTCCATATCTCCAACACTATCACTCTATATGTAGAAACATTTTTTGGATATAGCCTGATTGTAGCTCAGCTAATAAAGGAGCTGTCATAATGTATATGGGTATTTCCAATTTCACCGCAGCCAGTTTGGTGTGCACTGTTATCCTGATACAATGTAGGAATTGTATCATGTTTACTGACAACTGTTTAATCTTTACAGAAGTAGATATAGTATGAGAAATGTACATACACATGGTCACTGGAGGCAAAACTGTTGCATACAGGCACTCATGATAACCATTTTTAAAACACTTTTATTAAATTATCACTTATGACACAGGCAAATATACATTAACAGAAAGGAAAACAAACCATACTAACATTTTTTCATTTACATACAATCTGAAGTAGTTAACTTCATTTGATCAGCAACCTGTGGGTATCGGATCCGATTCGGATCCGAGCCGGCAGCTTTCCTAGCCAAAGATCCAAGCTCCAAGCTCCTCCCCCTACCCATAATACCCTGCTACCTCCCGCTAGTCCCCAGATCTCATTTGCCGCGGCTTCTTTAAACATCTTAGAATGAGCTCCTAGCGTGGGTGTTGTGAGTTTAAAGTCTTTTTACACTTTTTTTCTGTCAAAAAATTTTCTAAACTTTGCATGTGTGGTTCCCTTCTTTCCCTTAGTACTTTTTGAGTAGTTTAAACTTTCTAGGCTAGTTAAAATTTAATCCTCCCCGTCTGTGTGTGAAGGTGTGTGCGTGTGGGTCTGTTCTTCTCCTTTCTTTAAAATGTCTGAAGGCCCAAAAGCTGTTTTTTCTAAATGCTCAGAGTGTGGCCATAAGCTGTCCCCAGTGGATGGCCACACTCGGTGCGTTATTTGCCTGGGTGTGGACCATCTTTCTTCGGGCTGCACTATTTGTGCAGCCTTCAACCCCAGGGCTTTGAGGGACAGGAAGACAAAACTAATCCTTGCAGGCCTTTTTCCCCCTGATTCAGCTTCATCCTCCTCCCCCTCTGTGGTGCCAGCTGCGGCTGCTCCACCTGCCGCTCCCGCTCCACTGGCCGGGACTCAAACTCCCTCTTCGGCCTGGGAGGAAAGGGATGGCAGAAAGAAAGATAGAAAGGATAAGGAGAGAGAGATGGACACCGTAGCCACAAGAGGCGGGTTGAGTCAGCTCCATCAGCCCCGCCGTCTAAGTGGCTTGCCTCTCCCCTTAAGGTCTCCGAGTCTTCCCTCTCTCGGCTTCATTCTCCACGTTTCTCCATGGAGCCGGAGGAGGAGACCCGGTCACCTTTGAGGTCGTCTAGGCAGCCTTCCCGGCTGGCCTCAGCGGCGTCATCCAGGTCAACTAGGAGTCTATCCGATGCAGACATGGACTGGATGATGTGTCGATTTCTTTAGGCCCAGCTGCAGATGGGAGTGCTCTTGCCCCCCCAGGGGGGAGCTCAACCCCCTTTTTTGCCCCCATTGCTCCTTCCCTGACCCGCTATCGGGGTTTGAAGCTGTCGAATCCGACTAGCTTCGGAGCCGGGGTAATGTCGGCGCCGGCAGTGTTTCCTTCTTCGGCACCGACTGCACCCTCGAGTCTGTCGGATCCCTTTTCGGATCCAAGCTCTCGGGGCCGTGAGTGGGTTTGTGGGCCATCGGTTCCGTTGAGGTCGGAGTGCACTACTCTTTCGGATCCGATCGGGTCATCTCCAGCTCAGATCCACATGTCTGATCCGAGGGTGCTGCTTTCAGATTCTAGGGAGAGCAGTTCACCCACGGCATTCGACGTTGTGGAGAGGGTTCTTTCGAGGGATTCAAGGCCCCAGGTTCTTGCTATGGATCCACCCGCCATTCCCTCTCAGATGGGCCTATCTTCCAGCATCCGGCCACAGGGACAGCCTGCTCCTACGTCCCAGATGGTTCCTGTAGAGGAACAGGACATTGTTGGTGAGCCCTCTTCGGACAGCCCCCCCCCAAGGAGGTCCCTCACAAATGAAAGTGCAAGAGGAGGCACTTGGACTCACCCGAGTCCCTCACAGAAGACACGGACTTAGAGGAAGGGGAAGGTTCCCCCAAGGTCACCCCCCGAGGGCATCTCCTTTGGAGACATTATGGAAATGTTGCGCATTAGAGGGGGGTGGTCTGCCCAAAAGCCTTCCTCGGATGAGTCTGTGTTTCTGGAGGCATTTGACGCAGGCCCATCTACCTCTTGGGTGTCCCCTCCCGCCAATCCCCTGGTGGACCTCATAACTACCAGGGTATGCAAGGAGCCGGACACTGTGGAGGCAATACCCAAGAGACCGGACAGGATCCTCAGCCCTCCCTCTGATAGGACAGCTTGGAGCAAGGGTGCCCCAGTGGATGCCATGGTGGTGGCTGCTGCCACTAAAATGGAATTAGCACAGGAGAGTTCCTAGGTACATCCTCCAGACAAGGAGTCTTGGACGATGGACTGCCCCAGAAAGTGGATGTTCGCTTCAGCGACCTTCTCTGTAAGGTCACTGAACTATATGGCACATGTAATTCGCCTCCAGTGGGACCTTATCAAAGAGTATGCTGGATCACTCCCAGAGTCCATGTCGGCCGAGGACAAACAGACCTTCTCGGCTCGAATGGCCACTGTTAAGTCAATTACAAACACATCTATGTGGCTTCTCTCCCATGCCACAGAGAGAGCGGATAGAGCTAGTGGAGCAGGCATTCTCTTACGTCGACAGGCCTGGCTCCGTCTCTGCGATTTTGCGGAACCCTTCAAGGCGTCCTTTGCGAGCGCCCCTTTTGACGGTCCTACGCTTTTTGGCAAAACCATCCGCAATACGCTTCTCCAAAGCAAGAAAGACGGGAAGATGTCTGCCATCGGGATCTGCTTCTCGGCTCCTCAGAGGTCAGGAACCAAAGAGGACAAAAGAAGATGTGGTTCCGGAAAGCTCAACAACACCCACTGGCTCCTAGCCACACCCTCCAGATTCCTCGTCCTTCAGAGGCAGAAGAGGACAGGGTGGACACCGGCCCAGAGGCAGAGGGGGGCTGAAGAATTTCGGGTCGAGGGAACCTTTTTCCGATCGACCCGCGCAGCAACCCTGAGGGGTTGCCCGACTGCTCCTCTCTGGAGGCAGTCGGGGGATGCTTCTCGGAGCACCTAGCAAGTTGGGAGTCCTTTATGACAGATCGCTGGGTGCTCCGAATCATATCCAGAGGCTATTCAATTCCATTCCTAACATCTCCTTCCTAACATCTCCTCCCAGATCGAGGCATCTCCCCGATGTCCTACCCAATCAGAGGGAGGAGGCAGCCTTCGAAATAAAGGAGCTGCTAAGAAAAAGAGCCATCCAGCATGTCCCCCTTGGGCAATCCGGATCAGGCTTTTACTCCAGGTTCTTTTTAGTGCCAAAAAAGATGGGGGACTTACGGCCAATTCTCGACCTGTCCACACTGAACCGGTCAGTTGACAAAGAAAAGTTCCGGATGGTCATCATTCAATCCATTCTCCCACTTTTACAGGAGAATGACTGGATGTGCTCGATAGACCTCAAGGATGTGTACTACCACATTCTAATGGACAGGCGATCCAGGAGGTTTCTCCACTTTCGGCTGGGAGCCAGCCATTATCAGTTCAGGGTCCTACCCTTCAGTCTCACCACAGCCCCCAGGGTGTTCACCAAGGTCATGGCAGTTGTAGTGGCCCACCTGAGGCTTCAGGGATTACAGGTCTTTCCTTACCTGGACGACTGGCTCCTAACCACACCCACCAGGCATCTACTATGTTTAGCCAGGGACTACTTCTTACATCTAGCCCACCTCCTAGGGATCACAATCAACCACAAGAAATCCTCCCTGCAGCGTACTCAGATCTTGGACTTCATAGGGGCCAGGATAGACACAACCCAGTCCAAAGTCTTCCTGACGGTGGACAGATTCCGCAACCTAAACCTCCATGTTTTGGCTCTTCTACAGTCATTGGCCCCTCCAGTGGAATTAGTCCTGAGGGCCCTGGGGTCCATGGCAGCGGCCATCAACCTGTCACCGATCGCACGTCTGAATATGAGAATCCTCCAATGGACCTTACAGGTCCAGTGGTCCATCCTACATCATCCTCTGTCTACACCTATTCCCCTCAGCAGGGTTTGCAGGAAATCTCTGCTTTGGTGGCTCCATTCCAGGGACCTCTGGGAAGGGCGCCCCTTCTCCATGTCCCCACCCCAAGTCACAGTGACCACGGATGCGTCTCTCCTCGGGTGGGAGGGGCATTGCAGGGGCAGATCCATCCAAGGCACGTGGACTCACACAGAGACCTTTTTGCATATCAATGTCCTGGAGATAAGGGCGGTGCTTTTAGTGTTGCGGGCTCTCCATTCCCTTCTCCCTCCAGGGACTATTGCAATTCAAACAGACAACATGTCAGTAGTCTGGTACATAAACAAGCAGGGGGGAACCAGATCTTACCCACTTTGCCGAGAGGCCATGAGAGTGTGGGAATGGGCGATATCCACCAACCGCTTTCTCATGGCAACGCACATACCGGGTTGGTCAAACTTTCTAGCAGACAGTTTGAGTCGAACTATCCTCTCACTTTACAAGTGGTCTCTGAACCCCTTAGTAGCGGAACAGATCCTCCTCAAATGGAGTCAACCTTGCTGCGATCTGTTCGTGTCACCTTCGAATGCAAAGTGCAGCGAGTTCTTCGCTTTAATTCCCCCACC